>NW_017200139.1:0-29576 GCF_001704415.2 Capra hircus
AGTACCCCAAGATCCATGTCAGCACTGGAGAGGAATCCTCAGGTTCCGGACCGACTCCACACAAGTCTTAGGCCCTGCATCGACGGGAGAGGAATCCCGAGAGGGCCCGAGCAACTCGCATGGGGACTGGCCTTTCCTGAGGCCACCAGAGCGGGTCCCTGAGGTTCCCGTCGTAAGTCGAGAGCACCTGCCGCAACTCGAGAAAATCCAGGAGGTTCTCCCCTCCAGGCGAGATGAGGCCCATTTCCGCTGAGGGCGTCTCGAGGCTAATCACACCTAAACTCTGGAACTTCCAAAGGGTCCTTCACACCCTTGCTGCAACTCAAGAAGTTCTCCGACATACCCAACTCCACTCCGAGAGAAGCACGAGAGTCCCGCCCACATCCAGAGGAGCCCCGTTTCCGCCTCTAGCTCGAGAGAGAGGATCCTTTCCCTGCGTGGTCGGGAAAGAATTCGCCGGCGTTCCCGTCGCATCTCAAGAGGAGGCGCTCTCCACAGGAATAGGCGAGAGGAACTCCAGGGTCGTGCCACCATTCCAGAGTCCCCCAGATGTCTCAGTCCATTCCAGGGAAACCTGTTTTCCCTGCACTGCCTTCGACTTTCAAGCCGAGGATCGACTCACACCAACGGTGGCACGTGGGACAGCCCTGTGGGAAAGCCTCGTGGGAAAGCCTCATGGGAAAGCCTCGAGGGAAAGCCCCTGATCCCTTGATCCACGCGAAGGGAAGCGTGACACTGCTGCTACAGCTCGGGAGGAAAGCGCACGTGCATGCCCCCACTCGAGACGAGGACTGACTCCCCTGGGGAGACTCCAGAAGTACCCCAAGATCCATGTCAGCACTGGAGAGGAATCCTCAGGTTCCGGCACGACTCCACACAAGGTCTTAGGCCCGGCATCGACGGGAGAGGAATCCCGAGAGGCCCCCCGAGCAACTCGCATGGGGACTGGCCTTTCCTGAGGCCACCAGAGCGGGTCCCTGAGGTCCCCGTCGTAAGTCGAGAGCACCTGCCGCAACTCGAGAAAATCCAGGAGGTTCTCCCCTCCAGGCGAGATGAGGCCCATTTCCACTGAGGCGTCTTGAGGCTAATCACACCTAACTCTGGAACTTCCAAAGGGTCCTTCACACCCTTGCTGCAACTCAAGAAGTTCCCCGACATACCCGATCTCCACTCGAGAGGAAGCACGAGAGTCCCGCCCACAACCAGAGGAGCCCCGTTTCCGCCTCCTAGCTCGAGAGGAGGGATCCTTTCCCTGCGTGGTCGGGAAAGAATTCCCGGCCTTCCCGTCGCATCTCAATGAGGAGGCGCTCTCCACAGGAAAGGCGAGAGGAACTCCAGGGTCGTGCCACATTCCCAGAGTCCCCCAGATGTCTCAGTCCATTCCAGGGAAACCTGTTTTCCCTGCACTGCCTCGACTTTCAAGCCGAGGATCGACTCACACCACGGTGGCACGTGGGACAGCCCTGTGGGAAAGCCTCGTGGGAAAGCCTCATGGGAAAGCCTCGAGGGAAAGCCCCTGATCCCTTGATCCACGCGAAGGGAAGCGTGACACTGCTGCTACAGCTCGGGAGGAAAGCGCACTTGCATGCCCCACTCGAGACGAGGACTGACTCCCCTGGGGAGACTCCAGAAGTACCCCAAGATCCATGTCAGCACTGGAGAGGAATCCTCAGGTTCCGGCACCGATCTCCACACAAGGTCTTAGGCCCCGGCTTCGACGGGAGAGGAATCCCGAGAGGCCCCCGAGCATCTCGCATGGGGACTGGCCTTTCCTGAGGCCACCAGAGCGGGTCCCTGAGGTCCCAGTCGTAAGTCGAGAGCACCTGCCGCAACTCGAGAAAATCCAGGAGGTTCTCCCCTCCAGGCGAGATGAGGCCCATTTCCACTGAGGCGTCTGGAGGCTAATCAGCATCTAACATCTGGAACTTCCAAAGGGTCTTTCACTCCTTTACTGCAACTCAAGAAGTTCCTCGACAAACCGGTCTCCACTCGAGAGGAAGCACGAGATTCCCGCCCACATCCAGCAGAGACCCGTTTCCGCCTCCTAGCTCGAGAGTAGGGATCCTTTCCCTGCGTGGTCGGGAAAGAATTCCCGGCGTTCCCTGTCGCATCTCAAGAGGAGGCGCTCTCCACAGGAAAGGCGAGAGGAACTCCAGGGTTGTGCCACCATTCCCAGAGTCCCCCAGATGTCTCAGTCCATTCCAGGGAAACCTGTTTTCCCTGCACTGTCCTCGACTTTCTAAGCCGAGGATCGGACTCACACCACGGTGGCACGTGGGACAGCCCTGTGGGAAAGCCTCGTGGGAAAGCCTCGTGGAACTCGAGGAAAGCCACAGATCCCTTGATCCACGCGAAGGGAAGCGCGACACTGCTGCTACAGCTCGGTAGGAAAGGCACGTGCATGCCCCACTCGAGACGAGGACTGACTCCCCTGGGGAGACTCCAGAAGTACCCCAAGATCCATGTCAGCACTGGAGAGGAATCCTCAGGTTCCGGCACCGACTCCACACAAGGTCTTAGGCCCCGCATCGACGGGAGAGGAATCCCGAGAGGCCCCGAGCAACTCGCATGGGGACTGGCCTTTCCTGAGGCCACCAGAGCGGGTCCCTGAGGTCCCGTCGTAAGTCGAGAGCACCTGCCGCAACTCGAGAAAATCCAGGAGGTTCTCCCCTCCAGGCGAGATGAGGCCCATTTCCGCTGAGGCGTCTGAGGCTAATCACACCTAAACTCTGGAACTTCCAAAGGGTCCTTCACACCCTTGACTGCAACTCAAGAAGTTCCTCCGACATAACCGGTCTCCACTCGAGAGGAAGCACGAGAGTCCCGCCCACATCCAGCAGGAGACCCGTTTCCGCCTCCTAGCTCGAGAGGAGGGATCCTTTCCCTGCGTGGTCGGGAAAGAATTCCCGGCGTTCCCGTCGCATCTCAAGAGGAGGCGCTCTCCACAGGAAAGTCGAGAGGAACTCCAGGGTCGTGCCACATTCCCAGAGTCCCCAGATGTCTCAGTCCATTCCAGGGAAACCTGTTTTCCCTGCACTGCCTCGACTTTCAAGCCGAGGATCGACTCACACCACGGTGGCACGTGGGACAGCCCTGTGGGAAAGCCTCGTGGGAAAGCCTCGATGGGAAAGCCTCGAGGGAAAGCCCAGATCCCTTGATCCACGCGAAGGGAAGCGCGACACTGCTGCTACAGCTCGGGAGGAAAGCGCACGTGCATGCCCCCACTCGAGACGAGGACTGACTCCCCTGGGGAGACTCCAGAAGTACCCCAAGATCCATGTCAGCACTGGAGAGGAATCCTCAGGTTCCGGCACCGATTCCACACAAGGTCTTAGGCCCCGGCTTCGACGGGAGAGGAATCCCGAGAGGCCCCGAGCATACTCGCATGGGGACTGGCCTTTCCTGAGGCCACCAGAGCGGGTCCCTGAGGTCCCGTCGTAAGTCGAGAGCACCTGCCGCAACTCGAGAAAATCCAGGAGGTTCTCCCCTCCAGGCGAGATGAGGCCCATTTCCGCTGAGGCGTCTCGAGGCTAATCACAACTAAACTCTGGAACTTCCAAAGGGTCCTTCACACCCTTGCTGCAACTCAAGAAGTTCCTCCGACATACCCGATCTCCACTCGAGAGGAAGCACGAGAGTCCCGCCCACATCCAGAGGAGCCCCGTTTCCGCCTCCTAGCTCGAGAGGAGGGATCCTTTCCCTGCGTGGTCGGGAAAGAATTCCCGGCGTTCCCGTCGCATCTCAAGAGGAGGCGCTCTCCACAGGATAGGCGAGAGGAACTCCAGGGTCGTGCCACATTCCCAGAGTCCCCCAGATGTCTCAGTCCATTCCAGGGAAACCTGTTTTCCCTGCACTTGCCTTGACTTTCAAGCCGAGGATCGACTCACACCACGGTGGCACGTGGGACAGCCCTGTGGGAAAGCCTCGTGGGAAAGCCTCATGGGAAAGCCTCGAGGGAAAGCCCCTGATCCCTTGATCCACGCGAAGGAAAGCGTGACACTGCTGCTACAGCTCGGGAGGAAAGCGCACGTGCATGCCCCCACTCGAGACGAGGACTGACTCCCCTGGGGAGACTCCAGAAGAACCCCAAGATCCATGTCAGCACTGGAGAGGAATCCTCAGGTTCCGGCACTGACTCCACACAAGGTTTTAGGCCCCAGCATCGATCGGAGAGGAAACCCGAGAGGACCCCGAGAGGCCCCCGAGCAACTCGCAAGGGGACTGGCCTTTCCTGAGGCCACCAGAGCGGGTCCCTGAGGTCCCCGTCGTAAGTCGAGAGCACCTGCCGCAACTCGAGAAAATCCAGGAGGTTCTCCCCTCCAGGCGAGATGAGGCCCATTTCCGCTGAGGCGTCTGGAGGCTAATCACATCTAAACTCTGGAACTTCCAAAGGGTCCTTCACACCCTTGACTGCAACTCAAGAAGTTCCTCCGACATACCCGTCTCCACTCGAGAGGAAGCACGAGAGTCCCGCCCACATCCAGCGAGACCCGTTTCCGCCTCCTAGCTCGAGAGGAGGGATCCTTTCCCTGCGTGGTCGGGAAAAGAATTCCCGGCGTTCCCGTCGCATCTCAAGAGGAGGCGCTCTCCACAGGAAAGTCGAGACGAACTCCAGTGTCGTGTCCAATATTCCCAGAGTCCCCCAGAAGTCTCAGTCCATTCCAGGGAAACCTGTTTTCCCTGCACTGCCTCGACTTTCAAGTCGAGGATCGACTCACACCAACGGTGGCACGTGGGACAGCCCTGTGGGAAAGCCTCGTGGGAAAGCCTCTGGGAAAGCCTCGAGGGAAAGTCCCAGATCCCTTGATCCACGCCGAAGGGAAGCGCGACACTGCTGTTACAGCTCGGGAGGAAAGCGCACCTGCATGACCCCACTCGAGACGAGGACTGACTCCCCTGGGGAGACTCCAGAAGTACCCCAAGATCCATGTCAGCACTGGAGAGGAATCCTCAGGTTCCGGCACCGATTCCACACAAGGTCTTAGGCCCCGGCTTCGACGGGAGAGGAATCCCGAGAGGCCCCCGAGCATCTCGCATGGGGACTGGCCTTTCCTGAGGCCACCAGAGCGGGTCCCTGAGGTCCCAGTCGTAAGTCGAGAGCACCTGCCGCAACTCGAGAAAATCCAGGAGGTTCTCCCCTCCAGGCGTGATGAGGCCCATTTCCGCTGACCGTCTGGAGGCTAATCATATCTAACCTTTGGAACTTCCAAAGGGTCCTTCACACCTTTACTGCACCTCAAGAAGTTCCTCGACAAACCTGTCTCAACTCGAGAGGAAGCACGAGATTCCCGCCCACATCCAGCAGAGACCCGTTTCCGCCTCCTAGCTCGAGAGGAGGGATCCTTTCCCTGCGTGGTCGGGAAAAAATTCCCGGCGTTCCCGTCGCATCTCAAGAGGAGGCGCTCTCTACAGGAATGGCGAGAGGAACTCCAGGGTCGTGCCACCATTCCCAGAGTTCCCCAGATGTCTCAGTCCATTCCAGGGAAACCTGTTTTCCCTGCACTGTCTCGACTTTCTAGCCGAGAATGGACTCACACCACGGTGGCACGTGGGACATCCCTGTGGGAAAACCTCGTGGGAAAGCCTCGTGGGAAAGCCTCGAGGGAAAGCCACAGATCCCTTGATCCAGGCGAAGGGATGCGTGACACTGCTGCTACAGCTCGGGAGGAAAGCTCACGTGCATGCCCCCACTCGAGACGAGGACTGACTCCCCTGGGGAGACTCCAGAAGTACCCCAAGAAGCCATGTCAGCACTGGAAGAGGAATCCTCAGATTCCGGCACCGAAGCCACACAAGGTCTTAGGCCCCGGCATCGACGGGAGAGGAAACCCGAGAGGCACCCGAGCAACTCGCATGGGGACTGGCCTTTTCTGAGGCCACCAGAGCGGGTCCCTGAGGTCCCCGTCGTAAGTCGAGAGCACCTGTCGCAACTCGAGAAAATCCAGGAGGTTCTCCCCTCCAGGCGAGATGAGGCCCATTTCCGCTGAGACGTCTCGAGGCTAATCAAACCTAACCTATGGAACTTCCAAAGGGTCCTTCACACCCTTGCTGCAACTCAAGAAGTTCCCCGACATACCCGTCTCCACTCGAGAGGAAGCAGGAAAGTCCCGCCCACATCCAGAGGAGCCACGTTTCCTCCTCATTGCTCGAGAGGTTTGATCCTTTCCCTGCGTGGTCGGGAAAGAATTCGCGGCATTCCCGTCCCACATCAAGAGGAGGCGCTCTCCAGAGGAAAAACGAGAGGAACTCCAGAGTCGTGCCCCCATTCCCAGAGTCCCCCAGATGTCTCAGTCCATTCCAGGGAAACCTGTATTCCCTGCACTGCCTCGACTTTCAAGCCGAGGATCGACTCACACCACAGTGGCACGTGGGACAGCCCTGTGGGAAAGCCTCGTGGGAAAGCCTCTTGCGAAAGCCTCGAGGGAAAGCCACAGATCAGTTGATACACGCGAAGGAAGCGTGACACTGCTGCTACAGCTCGGGAGGAAAGCGCACGTGTATGCCCCCACTCGAGTAGAGGACTGACTGCCCTGGGGAGACTCCAGAAGTACCCCAAGATCCATGTCAGCACTGGAGAGGAATCCTCAGGTTCCGGCACCGACTCCACACAAGATCTTAGGCCCTGGCATCGACGGGAGAGGAATCCTGAGAGGCCCCCGAGCAACTCGCATGGGGACTGGCCTTTCCTGAGGCCACCAGAGCGGGTCCCTGAGGTCCCCGTCGTAAGTTGAGAGCACCTGCCGCAACTCGAGAAAATCCAGGAGGTTCTCCCCTCCAGGCGAGATGAGGCCCATTTCTGCTGAGGCGTCTCGAGGCTAATCACATCTAACATCTGGAACTTCCAAAGGGTCCTTCACACCCTTGCTGCAACTCAAGAAGTTCCCCGACATACCCGTCTCCACTCGATAGGAAGCACGAGAGTTCCGCCCGTATCCAGAGGAGCCCCGTTTCCACCTCCTAGACCGAGAGGAGGGATCCTTTCCCTGCGTGGTCGGGAAAGAATTCCCGGCATTACCGTCGTATCTCAAGAAGAGGCGCTCTGCACAGGAAAGGCCAAAGAAACTCCAGGGTCGTGCCACCATTCCCAGAGTCCCCCAGATGTCTCAGTCCATTCCAGGGAAACCTGTTTTCCCTGCACTGCCTCGACTTTCAAGCCGAGGATCGACTCACAAAACGGTGGCACGTGGGACAGCTCTGTGGGAAAGCCTCGTGGGAAAGCATCGAGGGAAAGACACAGATCCCTTGATCCACGCGAAGAGAAGCATGACACTGCTGCTACAGATCGGGAGGAAATCGCACGTGCATGGCCCCACTCGAGATGAGGACTGACTCCCCTGGGGAGACTCCAGAAGTACCCCAAGATCCATGTCAGCACTGGAGAGGAATGCTCAGGTTCCGGCACGGACTCCACACAAGGTCTAGACCCCGGAATCTACGGGAGAGGAATCCCGAGAGGCCCCAGAGCAATTCCCATGGGGACTGGCCTTTCCTGAGGGCACCAGGGTGGGTCCCTGAGGTCCCCATCGTAAGTCCAGAGCACCTGCCGCAACTCGAGAAAATCCAGGAGGTTCCCCAATCCAGGCGAGATGAGGCCCATTTCCGCTGAGGCAACAAGGGGTAATCACACTTAAACTCTGGAACTTCCAAAGGGTCCTTCACACCCTTGCTGCAACTCAAGAAGTTCCCTGACATACCCGTCTCTACTCAAGAGGATCCCAAGGGTCCCGCCCATATCCAGAGTGGCCCCGTTTCCGCCTGCTAGCTCGAGAGGAGGGATCCTTTCCCTGCGTGGTCGGGAAAGTATTCCTAGCGTTCCCGTCTCATCTCAAGCGTAGGCGCTCTCCACAGGAAAGGCGAGAGGAACTCCAGTATCACGCCCCATTCCCAGAGTCCCCTGGATGTCTCAGTCCATTCCAGGGAAACCTTTTTTCCCTGCACTGCCTCGACTTTCAAGCTGAGGATCGACTCACACCACGGTGGCATGTGGGACAGCCCTGTGGGAAAGCCTCGTGGGAAAGTCTCCTGAGAAAGCCTCGAGGGAAAGCCACAGATCCCATGATCCACGCGAAGGGAAGCGTGACACTGCTGCTACAGCTCGGGAGGAAAACCACGTGCATATCCCCGCTCGCGAAGAGGAATGACTCCCCTGGGAGACTCCAGAGGAACCCAAGATCCACCTCAGCACTGGAGAGGAATCCTCAGGATCCGGCACAGACTCCACACAAGGTCCCAGGGCCCGGCATCGACGGGAGAGGAATCCCGAGAGGCCCCCGCGCAACTGCATGGGGACTGGCCTTTCCTGAGGCCACCAGAGCGGGTCCCTGAGGTCCCAGTCGTAAGTCGAGAGCACCTGCCGCAACTCGAGAAAATCCAGGAGGTTCTCCCCTCCAGGCGAGATGAGGCCCATTTCTGCTGAGGCGTCTCGAGGCTAATCACACCTAACCTCTCGAACTTCCGAAGGGTCCTTCACACCCTTGCTGCAACTCAAGAAGTTCCCCGACATACCCGTCTCCACTCGAGAGGAAGCACGAGAGTCCCGCCCAAATCCAGAGCAGCCCCGTTTCCGCCTCATACCTCGAGCGGAGGGATCCTTTCCCTGCGTGGTCGGGAAAGAATTCCCGGCGTTCCCGTCGCATCTCAAGAGGAGGCGCTCTCCACTGGATAGGCGAGAGGAACTCCAGGGTCTTGCCACCATTCCCAGAGTCCCCCAGATGTCTCAGTCCATTCCAGAGAAACCTGTTTTCCCTGCATTGCGTCGACTTTCAAGCCGAGGATCGACTCACACCACGGTGGCACGTGGGACAGCCCTGTGGAAAGCCTCGTGGAAAAGCCTCTTGGGAAAGCGTCGAGGGAAAGCCACAGATCCGTTGATCCACGCGAAGGGAAGCGTGACACTGCTGCTACAGCTCGGGAGGAAAGCGCACGTGCATGCCCCCACTCGAGTAGAGGACTGACTGCCCTGGGGAGACTCCAGAAGTACCCCAAGATCTATGTCAGCACTGGAGAGGAATCCTCAGGTTACAGCACCGACTCCACACAAGACCTTAGTCTCCGACATCAAGGGGAGAGGAATCCCGAGAGGCCCCTGAGCTACTCACATGGGGACTGGCCTTTCCTGAGGCCAGCAGAACGGGTCCCTGAGGTCCCCGTCGTAAGTCGAGAGCACCTGCCGCAACTCGAGAAAATCCAGGGGGTTCTCCCCTCCAGGCGAGATGAGGCCCATTTCCACTGAGGCGTCTCGAGGCTAATTACACCTAACCTCTGGAACTTCCAAAGGGTCCTTCACACCCTTGCCGCAACTCAGGAAGTTCCCCGACATACCCGTCTCCACTCGAGAGTAAGCACGAGATTCCCGCCCACATCCAGCAGAGACCCGTTTCCGCCTCCTAGCTCGAGAGGAGGGATCCTTTCCCTGCGTGGTCGGGAAAGAATTCCCGGCGTTCCCGTCACATCTCAAGAGGAGGCGCTCTCTACAGGAATGGCGAGAGGAACTCCAGGGTCGTGCCACCATTCCCAGAGTCCCCCAGATGTCTCAGTCCATTCCAGGGAAACCTGTTTTCCCTGCACTGTCTCGACTTTCTAAGCCGAGGATGGACTCACACCACGGTGGCACGTGGGACAGCCCTGTGGGAAAGCCTCGTGGGAAAGCCTCGTGGGAAAGCCTCGAGGGAAAGCCACAGATCCCTTGATCCACGCGAAGGGAAGCGTGACACTGCTGCTACAGCTCGGGAGGAAAGCGCACGTGCATGCCCCCACTCGAGACGAGGACTGACTCCCCTGGGGAGACTCCAGAAGTACCCCAAGATCCATGTCAGCACTGGAGAGGAATCCTCAGGTTCCGGCACCGACTCCACACAAGGTCTTAGGCCCCGGCATCGACGGGAGAGGAATCCCGAGAGGCACCCGAGCAACTCGCATGGGGACTGGCCTTTCCTGAGGCCACCAGAGCGGGTCCCTGAGGTCCCCGTCGTAAGTCGAGAGCACCTGCCGCAACTCGAGAAAATCCAGGAGGTTCTCCCCTCCAGGCGAGATGAGGCCCATTTCCACTGAGGCGTCTCGAGGCTAATCACACCTAACCTCTGGAACTTCCAAAGGGTCCTTCACACCCTTGCTGCAACTCAAGAAGTTCCCCGACATACCCGTCTCCACTCGAGAGGAAGCACGAGAGTCCCGCCCACATCCAGAGGAGCCCGTTTCCGCCTCCTAGCTCGAGAGGAGGGATCCTTTCCCTGCGTGGTCGGGAAAGAATTCCCGGCGTTCCCGTCGCATCTCAAGAGGAGGCGCTCTCCACAGGAAAGGCGAGAGGAACTCCAGGGTCGTGCCACCATTCCCAGAGTCCCCCAGATGTCTCAGTCCATTCCAGGGAAACCTGTTTTCCCTGCACTGCCTCGACTTTCAAGCCGAGGATCGACTCACACCACGGTGGCACGTGGGACAGCCCTGTGGGAAAGCCTCGTGGGAAAGCCTCTGGAAAGCCTCGAGGGAAAGCCACAGATCCCTTGATCCACGCGAAGGGAAGCGTGACACTGCTGCTACAGCTCGGGAGGAAAGCGCACGTGCATGCCCCCACTCGAGACGAGGACTGACTCCCCTGGGGAGACTCCAGAAGTACCCCAAGATCCATGTCAGCACTGGAGAGGAATCCTCAGGTTCCGGCACCGACTCCACACAAGATCTTAGGCCCCTGCATCGACGGGAGAGGAATCCCGAGAGGCCCCGAGCAACTCGCATGGGGACTGGCCTTTCCTGAGGCCACCAGAGCGGGTCCCTGAGGTCCCCGTCGTAAGTCGAGAGCACCTGCCGCAACTCGAGAAAATCCAGGAGGTTCTCCCCTCCAGGCGAGATGAGGCCCATTTCCGCTGAGGCGTCTCGAGGCTAATCACACCTAAACTCTGGAACTTCCAAAGGGTCCTTCACACCCTTGCTGCAACTCAAGAAGTTCCTCCGACATACCCGTCTCCACTCGAGAGGAAGCACGAGAGTCCCGCCCACATCCAGAGGAGCCCCGTTTCCGCCTCCTAGCTCGAGAGGAGGGATCCTTTCCCTGCGTGGTCGGGAAAGAATTCCCGGCGTTCCCGTCGCATCTCAAGAGGAGGCGCTCTCCACAGGAAAGGCGAGAGGAACTCCAGGGTCGTGCCACCATTCCCAGAGTCCCCCAGATGTCTCAGTCCATTCCAGGGAAACCTGTTTTCCCTGCACTGCCTCGACTTTCAAGCCGAGGATCGACTCACACCACGGTGGCACGTGGGACAGCCCTGTGGGAAAGCCTCGTGGGAAAGCCTCATGGGAAAGCCTCGAGGGAAAGCCACAGATCCCTTGATCCACGCGAAGGGAAGCGTGACACTGCTGCTACAGCTCGGGAGGAAAGCGCACGTGCATGCCCCCACTCGAGACGAGGACTGACTCCCCTGGGGAGACTCCAGAAGTACCCCAAGATCCATGTCAGCACTGGAGAGGAATCCTCAGGTTCCGGCACTGACTCCACACAAGGTCTTAGGCCCCAGCATCGACGGGAGAGGAATCCCGAGAGGCCCCCGAGCAACTCGCATGGGGACTGGCCTTTCCTGAGGCCACCAGAGCGGGTCCCTGAGGTCCCCGTCGTAAGTCGAGAGCACCTGCCGCAACTCGAGAAAATCCAGGAGGTTCTCCCCTCCATGTCGAGATGAGGCCCATTTCCACTGAGGCGTCTTGAGGCTAATCACACCTAAACTCTGGAACTTCCAAAGGGTCCTTCACACCCTTGCTGCAACTCAAGAAGTTCCCCGACATACCCGTCTCCACTCGAGAGGAAGCACGAGAGTCCCGCCCACAATCCAGAGGAGCCCCGTTTCCGCCTCCTAGCTCGAGAGGAGGGATCCTTTCCCTGCGTGGTCGGGAAAGAATTCCCGGCGTTCCCGTCGCATCTCAAGAGGAGGCGCTCTCCACAGGAAAGGCGAGAGGAACTCCAGGGTCGTGCCACCATTCCCAGAGTCCCCCAGATGTCTCAGTCCATTCCAGGGAAACCTGTTTTCCCTGCACTGCCTCGACTTTCAAGCCGAGGATCGACTCACACCACGGTGGCACGTGGGACAGCCCTGTGGGAAAGCCTCGTGGGAAAGCCTCATGGGAAAGCCTCGAGGGAAAGCCACAGATCCCTTGATCCACGCGAAGGGAAGCGTGACACTGCTGCTACAGCTCGGGAGGAAAGCGCACGTGCATGCCCCCACTCGAGACGAGGACTGACTCCCCTGGGGAGACTCCAGAAGTACCCCAAGATCCATGTCAGCACTGGAGAGGAATCCTCAGGTTCCGGCACCGACTCCACACAAGGTCTTAGGCCCCGGCATCGACGGGAGAGGAATCCCGAGAGGCCCCCGAGCAACTCGCATGGGGACTGGCCTTTCCTGAGGCCACCAGAGCGGGTCCCTGAGGTCCCCAGTCGTAAGTCGAGAGCACCTGCCGCAACTCGAGAAAATCCAGGAGGTTCTCCCCTCCAGGCGAGATGAGGCCCATTTCCGCTGAGGCGTCTCGGAGGCTAATCACATCTAACATCTGGAACTTCCAAAGGGTCCTTCACACCCTTTGCTGCAACTCAAGAAGTTCCCCGACATACCCGGTCTCCACTCGAGAGGAAGCACGAGAGTTCCCGCCCACATCCAGCAGGAGACCCGTTTCCGCCTCCTAGCTCGAGAGGTAGGGATCCTTTCCCTGCGTGGTCGGGAAAGAATTCCCGGCGTTCCCGTCGCATCTCAAGAGGAGGCGCTCTCCACAGGAAAGGCGAGAGGAACTCCAGGGTCGTGCCACCATTCCCAGAGTCCCCCAGATGTCTCAGTCCATTCCAGGGAAACCTGTTTTCCCTGCACTGCCTCGACTTTCAAGCCGAGGATCGGACTCACACCACGGTGGCACGTGGGACAGCACTGTGGGAAAGCCTCGTGGGAAAGCCTCTGGAAGTCGGGAAAGCCACAGATCCCTTGATCCACGCGAAGGGAAGCGCGACACTGCTGCTACAGCTCGGTAGGAAAGTGCACGTGCATGCCCCCACTCGAGACGAGGACTGACTCCCCTGGGGAGACTCCAGAAGTACCCCAAGATCCATGTCAGCACTGGAGAGGAATCCTCAGGTTCCGGCACCGACTCCACACAAGATCTTAGGCCCCTGCATCGACGGGAGAGGAATCCCGAGAGGGCCTCGAGCAACTCGCATGGGGACTGGCCTTTCCTGAGGCCACCAGAGCGGGTCCCTGAGGTCCCCGTCGTAAGTCGAGAGCACCTGCCGCAACTCGAGAAAATCCAGGAGGTTCTCCCCTCCAGGCGAGATGAGGCCCATTTCCGCTGAGGCGTCTCGAGGCTAATCACACCTAAACTCTGGAACTTCCAAAGGGTCCTTCACACCCTTGCTGCAACTCAAGAAGTTCCCCGACATACCCGTCTCCACTCGAGAGGAAGCACGAGAGTCCCGCCCACATCCAGAGGAGACCCGTTTCCGCCTCCTAGCTCGAGAGGAGGGATCCTTTCCCTGCGTGGTCGGGAAAGAATTCCCGGCGTTCCCGTCGCATCTCAAGAGGAGGCGCTCTCCACAGGAAAGGCGAGAGGAACTCCAGGGTCGTGCCACCATTCCCAGAGTCCGCCAGATGTCTCAGTCCATTCCAGGGAAACCTGTTTTCCCTGCACTGCCTCGACTTTCAAGCCGAGGATCGACTCACACCACGGTGGCACGTGGGACAGCCCTGTGGGAAAGCCTCGTGGGAAAGCCTCGTGGGAAAGCCTCGAGGGAAAGCCACAGATCCCTTGATCCACGCGAAGGGAAGCGCGACACTGCTGCTACAGCTCGGGAGGAAAGCGCACGTGCATGCCCCCACTCGAGACGAGGACTGACTCCCCTGGGGAGACTCCAGAAGTACCCCAAGATCCATGTCAGCACTGGAGAGGAATCCTCAGGTTCCGGCACCGACTCCACACAAGGTCTTAGGCCCCGGCATCGACGGGAGAGGAATCCCGAGAGGCCCCCGAGCAACTCGCATGGGGACTGGCCTTTCCTGAGGCCACCAGAGCGGGTCCCTGAGGTCCCCGTCGTAAGTCGAGAGCACCTGCCGCAACTCGAGAAAATCCAGGAGGTTCTCCCCTCCAGGCGAGATGAGGCCCATTTCCGCTGAGGCGTCTCGAGGCTAATCACATCTAACATCTGGAACTTCCAAAGGGTCCTTCACACCCTTGCTGCAACTCAAGAAGTTCCCCGACATACCCGTCTCCACTCGAGAGGAAGCACGAGAGTCCCGCCCACATCCAGAGGAGCCCCGTTTCCGCCTCCTAGCTCGAGAGGAGGGATCCTTTCCCTGCGTGGTCGGGAAAGAATTCCCGGCGTTCCCGTCGCATCTCAAGAGGAGGCGCTCTCCACAGGAAAGGCGAGAGGAACTCCAGGGTCGTGCCACCATTCCCAGAGTCCCCCAGATGTCTCAGTCCATTCCAGGGAAACCTGTTTTCCCTGCACTGCCTCGACTTTCAAGCCGAGGATCGACTCACACCACGGTGGCACGTGGGACAGCCCTGTGGGAAAGCCTCGTGGGAAAGCCTCTGGGAAAGCCTCGAGGGAAAGCCACAGATCCCTTGATCCACGCGAAGGGAAGCGTGACACTGCTGCTACAGCTCGGGAGGAAAGCGCACGTGCATGCCCCCACTCGAGACGAGGACTGACTCCCCTGGGGAGACTCCAGAAGTACCCCAAGATCCATGTCAGCACTGGAGAGGAATCCTCAGGTTCCGGCACCGACTCCACACAAGGTCTTAGGCCCCGGCATCGACGGGAGAGGAATCCCGAGAGGCCCCGAGCAACTCGCATGGGGACTGGCCTTTCCTGAGGCCACCAGAGCGGGTCCCTGAGGTCCCCGTCGTAAGTCGAGAGCACCTGCCGCAACTCGAGAAAATCCAGGAGGTTCTCCCCTCCAGGCGAGATGAGGCCCATTTCCGCTGAGGCGTCTCGAGGCTAATCACATCTAACTCTGGAACTTCCAAAGGGTCCTTCACACCCTTGCTGCAACTCAAGAAGTTCCCCGACATACCCGTCTCCACTCGAGAGGAAGCACGAGAGTCCCGCCCACATCCAGAGGAGCCCCGTTTCCGCCTCCTAGCTCGAGAGGAGGGATCCTTTCCCTGCGTGGTCGGGAAAGAATTCCCGGCGTTCCCGTCGCATCTCAAGAGGAGGCGCTCTCCACAGGAAAGGCGAGAGGAACTCCAGGGTCGTGCCACCATTCCCAGAGTCCCCCAGATGTCTCAGTCCATTCCAGGGAAACCTGTTTTCCCTGCACTGCCTCGACTTTCAAGCCGAGGATCGACTCACACCACGGTGGCACGTGGGACAGCCCTGTGGGAAAGCCTCGTGGGAAAGCCTCGTGGGAAAGCCTCGAGGGAAAGCCACAGATCCCTTGATCCACGCGAAGGGAAGCGTGACACTGCTGCTACAGCTCGGGAGGAAAGCGCACGTGCATGCCCCCACTCGAGACGAGGACTGACTCCCCTGGGGAGACTCCAGAAGTACCCCAAGATCCATGTCAGCACTGGAGAGGAATCCTCAGGTTCCGGCACCGACTCCACACAAGGTCTTAGGCCCCGGCATCGACGGGAGAGGAATCCCGAGAGGCCCCGAGCAACTCGCATGGGGACTGGCCTTTCCTGAGGCCACCAGAGCGGGTCCCTGAGGTCCCCGTCGTAAGTCGAGAGCACCTGCCGCAACTCGAGAAAATCCAGGAGGTTCTCCCCTCCAGGCGAGATGAGGCCCATTTCCGCTGAGGCGTCTCGAGGCTAATCACACCTAACATCTGGAACTTCCAAAGGGTCCTTCACACCCTTGCTGCAACTCAAGAAGTTCCCCGACATACCCGTCTCCACTCGAGAGGAAGCACGAGAGTCCCGCCCACATCCAGAGGAGCCCCGTTTCCGCCTCCTAGCTCGAGAGGAGGGATCCTTTCCCTGCGTGGTCGGGAAAGAATTCCCGGCGTTCCCGTCGCATCTCAAGAGGAGGCGCTCTCCACAGGAAAGGCGAGAGGAACTCCAGGGTCGTGCCACCATTCCCAGAGTCCCCCAGATGTCTCAGTCCATTCCAGGGAAACCTGTTTTCCCTGCACTGCCTCGACTTTCAAGCCGAGGATCGACTCACACCACGGTGGCACGTGGGACAGCCCTGTGGGAAAGCCTCGTGGGAAAGCCTCGTGGGAAAGCCTCGAGGGAAAGCCACAGATCCCTTGATCCACGCGAAGGGAAGCGTGACACTGCTGCTACAGCTCGGGAGGAAAGCGCACGTGCATGCCCCCACTCGAGACGAGGACTGACTCCCCTGGGGAGACTCCAGAAGTACCCCAAGATCCATGTCAGCACTGGAGAGGAATCCTCAGGTTCCGGCACCGACTCCACACAAGGTCTTAGGCCCGGCATCGACGGGAGAGGAATCCCGAGAGGCCCCGAGCAACTCGCATGGGGACTGGCCTTTCCTGAGGCCACCAGAGCGGGTCCCTGAGGTCCCCGTCGTAAGTCGAGAGCACCTGCCGCAACTCGAGAAAATCCAGGAGGTTCTCCCCTCCAGGCGAGATGAGGCCCATTTCCGCTGAGGCGTCTCGAGGCTAATCACACCTAACCTCTGGAACTTCCAAAGGGTCCTTCACACCCTTGCTGCAACTCAAGAAGTTCCCCGACATACCCGTCTCCACTCGAGAGGAAGCACGAGAGTCCCGCCCACATCCAGAGGAGCCCCGTTTCCGCCTCCTAGCTCGAGAGGAGGGATCCTTTCCCTGCGTGGTCGGGAAAGAATTCCCGGCGTTCCCGTCGCATCTCAAGAGGAGGCGCTCTCCACAGGAAAGGCGAGAGGAACTCCAGGGTCGTGCCACCATTCCCAGAGTCCCCCAGATGTCTCAGTCCATTCCAGGGAAACCTGTTTTCCCTGCACTGCCTCGACTTTCAAGCCGAGGATCGACTCACACCACGGTGGCACGTGGGACAGCCCTGTGGGAAAGCCTCGTGGGAAAGCCTCGTGGGAAAGCCTCGAGGGAAAGCCACAGATCCCTTGATCCACGCGAAGGGAAGCGTGACACTGCTGCTACAGCTCGGGAGGAAAGCGCACGTGCATGCCCCACTCGAGACGAGGACTGACTCCCCTGGGGAGACTCCAGAAGTACCCCAAGATCCATGTCAGCACTGGAGAGGAATCCTCAGGTTCCGGCACCGACTCCACACAAGATCTTAGGCCCCGCATCGACGGGAGAGGAATCCCGAGAGGCCCCGAGCAACTCGCATGGGGACTGGCCTTTCCTGAGGCCACCAGAGCGGGTCCCTGAGGTCCCCGTCGTAAGTCGAGAGCACCTGCCGCAACTCGAGAAAATCCAGGAGGTTCTCCCCTCCAGGCGAGATGAGGCCCATTTCCGCTGAGGCGTCTCGAGGCTAATCACATCTAACATCTGGAACTTCCAAAGGGTCCTTCACACCCTTGCTGCAACTCAAGAAGTTCCCCGACATACCCGTCTCCACTCGAGAGGAAGCACGAGAGTCCCGCCCACATCCAGAGGAGCCCCGTTTCCGCCTCCTAGCTCGAGAGGAGGGATCCTTTCCCTGCGTGGTCGGGAAAGAATTCCCGGCGTTCCCGTCGCATCTCAAGAGGAGGCGCTCTCCACAGGAATGGCGAGAGGAACTCCAGGGTCGTGCCACCATTCCCACAGTCCCCCAGATGTCTCAGTCCATTCCAGGGAAACCTGTTTTCCCTGCACTGCCTCGACTTTCAAGCCGAGGATCGACTCACACCACGGTGGCACGTGGGACAGCCCTGTGGGAAAGCCTCGTGGGAAAGCCTCGTGGGAAAGCTCGAGGGAAAGCCACAGATTCCTTGATCCACGCGAATGGAAGCGTGACACTGCTGCTACAGCTCGGGAGGAAAGCGCACGTGCATGCCCCCACTCGAGACGAGGACTGACTTCCCTGGGGAGACTCCAGAAGTACCCCAAGATCCATGTCAGCACTAGTGAGAGGAATCCTCAGCTTCCAGCACTGATCTACACACAAGGTCTTAGGCCGCAGCATCGACAGGAGAGGAATCCCGAGAGGCCCCCGAGCAACTCGCATGGGGACTGGCCTTTCCTGAGGCCACCAGAGCGGGTCCACTGAGGTCCCCGTCGTAAGTCGAGAGCACCTGACCTGCAACTCGAGAAAATTCCAGGAGGTTCTCCCCTCCAGTCGAGATGAGGCCCATTTCCGCTGAGGCGTCTCGAGGCTAATCACACCTAACCTCTGGAACTTCCAAAGGGTCCTTCACACCCTTGCTGCAACTCAAGATAGTTCCCTGACATACCCGGCTCCACTCGAGAGGAAGCATGAGAGTCCCGCCCACATCCAGAGGAGCCCCGTTTCCGTCTCCTAGCTCGAGAGGAGGGATCCTTTCCCTGCGTGGTCGGGAAAGAATTCCCGGCGTTCCCGTCGCATCTCAAGAGGAGGCGCTCTCCACAGGAAAGGCAAGAGGAACTCCAGGGTCGTGCCACCATTCCCAGAGTCCCCCAGATAGTCTCAGTCCATTCCAGGGAAACCTGTTTTCCCTCCACTGCCTCGACTTTCAAGCCGAGGATCGACTCACACCACGGTGGCACGTGGGACAGCCCTGTGGGAAAGCCTCGTGGGAAAGCCTCGAGGGAAAGCCACAGATCCCTTGATCCACGCGAAGGGAAGCGGGACACTGCTGCTACAGCTCGGGAGGAAAGGGCAGGTGCATGACCCCACTCGAGACGAGGACTGACTCCCCTGGGAAGACTCCAGAAATACTCCAAGATCCATGTCAGCACTGGAGAGGAATGCTCAGGTTCCGGCACCGACTCCACACAAGATCTTAGGCCCCGGCATCGACGGGAGAGGAATCCCGAGAGGCCCCCGAGCAACTCGCATGGGGACTGGCCTTTCCTGAGGCCACCAGAGCGGGTCCCTGAGGTCCCCGTCGTAAGTAAAGAGCAACTGCGGCAACTCGACAAAGTCCAGGAGGTTCTCCCCTCCAGGCGAGATGAGGCCCATTTCCGCTGAGACGTCTCGAGGCTAATCACATCGAACGTCTCGAACTTCCAAAGGGTCCTTCACACCCTTGCTGCAACTCAAGAAGTTCCCCGACATACCCGTCTCCACTCAAGAGGAAGCACGAGAACCCCGCCAACATCCAGAGGAGCCCCGTTTCCGCCCCGTAGCTCGAGAGGCGGGATCCTTTCCCTGCGTGGTCGAGAAAGAATTCCTGGCGTTCCGGTCGCATCTCAAGAGGAGGCGCTCTCCACAGGAAAGGCGAGAGGAACTCCAGGGTCGTGCCACCATTCCCAGAGTCCCCCAGATGTCTCAGTCCATTCCAGGGAAACCTGTTTTCCCTGCACTGTCTCGACTTTCAAGCTGAGGATCGACTCACACCACGGTGGCACGTGGGACAGCCCTGTGGGAAACCCTCGAGGGAAAGCCACAGATCCCTTGATCCACGCGAAGGGAAGCGTGACACTGCTGCTACAGCTCGGGAGGAAATCGCATGTGCATGCCCCCACTCGAGATGCAGAATGACTTTCCTGGGGAGACTCCAGAAGTACCCCAAGATCCCTGTCAGCACTGGAGAGGAATCCTCAGGTTCCGGCACCGACTCCACACAAGATCTTAGGCCCCTGCATCGACGGGAGAGGAATCCTGAGAGGCCCCCAAGCAACTCGCATGGGGACTGGCCTTTCCTGAGGCCAACAGACCGGGTCCCTGAAGTCCCCGTCGTAAGTCGAGAGCACCTGCCGAAACTCGGTAAAATACAGGAGGTTCTCCCCTGCAGGCGAGATGAGGCCAGTTTCCACTGAGGTGTCTCGAGGCTAATCACACTTGACCTCTGGAACTTCCAAAGAGTCTTTCACAGTCAAGCTGCAACTCAAGAAGTTCCCCGACACACCCGTCTCCACTCAAGAGGAAGCAGGATGGTCCCGGCCACATCCTGAGGAGCTCCGTTTCCGGCTCGTACCTCGAGATGAGGGATCCTTTCCCTGCTTGTTCGGAAAAGAATTCCCGGCATTCCCATCGCATCTCAAGGTGGCGCTCTCCAAAGGAAAGGGGAGAGGAACTGCAGGGTCGTGCCACCATTCCAAGACTCCCCCAGATGTGTCAGTCCGTTCCACAGGAACCTGTTTTCCCTGCACTGCCTCGGCTTTCACGCCGAGGATCGACTCACACCACCGTGACACGTGGGACAGCCCTGTGGGAAAGCCTCGTGGGAAAGACTCGAGGGAAAGCCACAGATCCCTTGGTCCACGCAAGGGGAACCGTGACACTGCTGCTACAGCATGGGAGGAAATGGCACGCTCATGCCCCCACTCGAGACGAGGCCTGACTCCCTTGTGGAGACTCCAGAAGTACCCCAAAATCCATGTCAGCACTGGAGAGGAATCCTCAGCTTCCGGCCCCGACTCCACACAAGGAGAGCACCTGCTGAAACTCGGAAATATCCAGGAGCCTCTCCGTTCCAGGCGACATGAGGCCCATTTCTGCTGAGGCATCTCGAGACTAACCACACCTAACCTCTGGAACTTCCAAAGGGTCCTTCACACCCTTGCTGCAACTCAAGAAGTTCCCCGACATACCCTTTCCTCTTCACGTTCTGCCATAATGGTGGTGTCATCTGCATATCTAAGTTTATTGATATTTCTACCGGCAATCTTGATTCCAGTTCATGTATCTTCCATCCCAGCATGTTTCATGATGTACTCTGCATATAAGTTAAATAAACAGGGTGACAATATACAGCCTTGACATACTCCTTTTCCTTTTTGGAACCAGTCTGTTGTTCCATGTCCTGCTCTAACTGTTGCTTCCTGACCTTCATCCAGATTTCTCAAGAGGCAGGTTAGGTGGTCTGGTATTCCCATCTCTTTCAGAATTGTGGCTAAAACAACAGTATAAGGACCTTTCCGATGTCAGGCCAAGGAATTGTGTTTCCAGTCATTGAGCCACACCTGATCACTGAGCACAAATTCATGAATCTGTTCCTCAAGGGGGAATGATATTCTTTTTTATACAAACTTAGTTACCTGATTTATTACCTTACCTAATTGTTCCATCTGCTGTGAAATCCCACCCCCTTACTTGTGGCAAATCTGCTAACACCTGCCTCACTGTGGGAGGGGGTCTCCCATAGAAAATTTCATAAGGACAACAACTGTGGGAACGTGCGGTTACCCGTAATATGAGTAAGTCTGCCGGAAGCAAGCCCATCCATGTACAGTCAGTCTCTATGATCCATTTTGAAAGTGTCTCTTCAAGAGTTTGGTTGTTTCTTTCCATCATTCCAGAACACTGGGGCCTATATGCTGTATGTAATTTCCACTGATATTTAGAGCTTCACATACCTGTTAATTAACGCGGCTACAAAGACAGGGCCATTGTCGGATTCTATACTGGTTGGAAACCCAAGTCTGGGAATTATTTCTCAAATCAGCGAGCTACTTCATTTTCTTTTTCAGATCAGGTAGGGAAGGCCTCTGCCCAACCGGAGAAGGTACCTACTATTCTAGTAAGTCATGATAACAGGTGACTGCCTTTGCTTCCCCGAAGGACACTCGCTTTCCCTGCATCCTGAGAACTCCACGTCTCAGCCAGTTGGAAAAGCGCTTCTTGGAGGTCATTATTCAGGGGCAATTTCCCCTGGAGCCCGGGGCCATAGGGAGCGGCTCCACACTCCCAGGGAAAGGCAGAGCCACAGCCACACATCTGTCCCATCCCCTTTGCTCTGTAGGAGAGCTCTAGTGAGCCTAGGTCTGTCAGGAAAATTCTTGGCTCCTATGGGGACACATTCTATGTGTGAAACTGCATCCAGGACCTAGGGGCCACAGGGCGCCTGTTTCTCTCGGGGGCGGAGGGGTGGGGGGCCTGAAGCAGTGCGGCCCAGCAACAGCTTCCACATCCATCCAATTGCTCTTTTCTTACCTCTGATAGAACTAGCTTTGTTCCAGCCTTTGGCAATTTGGAGGCAAGCGGGCCCCACTTCCTCCCCAAGGAGGCATGGGACCTACTCTGAGTGGAAATGCCCCTCACGGAGCTGAACCCAGGAAGGCACCCAGTCATGTCTGACACATTCCTGCATCCTGCTTCTTCATGAGCAATACCGCTATAAGCTAGGAATGTCTTTCCAAGGCTCAGAAAGGACAGGGGAGATGCATGGTGCTGCCTCTGGAATTTCGGTCCTCTGAGCAGACCTGGAGGTCTCCCCTTGAAGGAGCTAACCAGTTTCTTCCAAATACAGGCTTGCAAACACACACTGGGTGGCTGCCTCTTCTTCCCTGAAGGACGATCACTTTCCCCGCATCCTGTGAACTCTGCATCCCAGCCTGCTGGAAAAGCGCTTCTTGGAGGTCATTTTTCAGGGACAATTTTCCCTGGAGCCCGGGGCCGTAGGGAGGGCCCCATGCTCGCTGGGAAAGGCAGAGTCACATCCACAGTCTGTTCTACCCCTTTTGCCCTGTAGGAGAGCTCTAGTGAGCCTAGATCTGTCAGGAAAATTCTTGGCTCCTATGGGGACACACCCTGTGTGTTAACCTGCATATCGGACCTAGGGGCCACAGGGCGCCTGTTCCTCTCGGGGGGGACCCTGAAGTGGTGCGGCCCAGCAACAGCCTGAACATCCATCCGATTGCTCTTTTCTTCCTTCTGATAGAGCTAGCTTTGCTTCTCGCTTTGGCATTTCGGAAGCCAGGGGGAGCCCCACCGCTGTTGTCCTGGGGTCTATTGGAGGTACCGGGTCTATTGGACACCAGCATGGCACCCGACCCCCTCAGACACACTCCCGCAGCCTCCTTCCCCATGGGCAGGACTGTTCTGACCTAGGAATGTGTTCCCAAGGCTCAGAAAATGCAGGGAAACACACGGCCCTGACTCTGGAACTGAGGCCGTTGGAGCAGGCCTGGAGGTCTGACGTCTGAGACGCCAAACACTTGCTGCAAGATACAGGTGTGAAAACACACTCTCTGGGGCTGCCTTTCCTTCCTCCAAGGAAGAGAGCTTTTCCAGTCTCCTCCGTGCTGAGTCATACAAGGCTGGAAAGGTCTGGCTTAGAGGGCATTTCTCAGCGGCAATGGCCCCTGAGGCCCTGCACCCAGGGAGGGATCCTACCCTCCCAGGGGAAGTCAAAGCAACCTCCAAACAGCTGTTCTCTCATATTTCCTCTGCAGGAGGGAGCTAGTGAGCCCAGGTCTGTCTGGAACGTTCTTGGATCCTGCGGGGAAATCATCCTGGGAGCCCACCTGGATACCAGTCGTAGGGGCTAAAATTCGCATTTTCCTTCCTTGGAGCCCTAACGCAGTACAGCCTAGCAACTGCTTGAAAATCCATCCTGTTGCTGTTTTCTTCCCTCTGACAGAGCGAGCTTTGCTCCCCATTTTGGGATTTCAGAAGCAAGGTGGTGGCCTGCAACTCCTTGCCTGGGGTCCATTGGAGGTGCAAGGTGCCCTCGACCAGGTGACCCCAGCATGACACCTGGCCCCCCTCAGACACACTCCCGCAGCAGTCCCCATGGGCAGGACTGCTCTCAACTAGGAATGTGTTTGCAAGGCCAGGAAACTGCAGGGAGACACAAGGCCCTGATTCTGGAATTGAGTCTGTTGGAACAGGCCTGCAGGTCTTCTGTCTAACAAGCCAAACACTTGCTGCAAGATACAGGCCTGAAAACACACTCTTGGGCTGCCTTTCCTTCCTCCAAGGAAGAGAGTTTTCTCAGCCTCCTGTGGGCTGAGAGTCACACAGGGCTGAAAAGCACTTGCTGGGAGATTCTTTTTCATTGGCCATGGCCCCTGAGGCCCTGTGCTCAGGGAGGGCTCCCTCCCTCCCAGGGAAAGTCAAAGGAAGCTCCAAACGGCTGTTCAATCATGTTTCTGAGAGAGTCATTGCCAAGGCAGGTTTCTAAGAAGTTCAAGGGTCCCCAAGGAGAGAGGGGTCTAGAATTCTCAAGGAGGAAGAAAGGACAAACTGTTTTCCCCTCTACATTCCTTAGGATTATATAACAATCATGCATCCTTCTTGAGGACGGTCTCTGGAAAAAACCTTCTGGCTAATCCTGTTATCTTAAAATGTCAATTATGGGAGTAGGTCTAGTGAGTCTTTACAACCTCCAGACATTCTTTTGTTCGTCATAACTTATTGGAGAGTATATAACTCCATTACTAACACTAGCAAGGGGGTACGTTTTCTGCCCCTTGTGATGTCTCTGTCAGAAGCTTTCTCTATCTCCTTTATACTTTAATAAAACTCTATTGCACAAAAGCTCTGAGCAATCAAGCCTCGTCTTGGGCCCTGGATTGAATTCTTCTCCTCCATAAGCCAAGAATCCCAGCATCTTTTCGTGGTTCAGCAACAATATTTCATTTCCTCTGCAGGAGAGAGCTAGTGAGCTTAGGTCTGTCTGGAACATTCTTGGATCCTGTGGGGAAAATATCCTGTGCACACATCTGGATACTGGGCCTAGAGGCCAAAATTTGCATTTCTTTCCCGGGGAGCCCTAACGTGGTGTGACTTAGCAACTGCTTGAAAATCCATCCCATTGCTGTTTTCCTCCTTCTGACAGAGCTGGCTTTGTTCCCTGCTTTGGGATATCTCAACCGAAGGGCCGGTCCATAGCTACTCGCCTGGGGCCCATTGGATGTGCAAGGTGCCCTCGACTAGGTGACCCTAGCATGGCACTCAGCCCGCTCAAACACACTCCCGAGGCTTCTTTCTCATGGGAAGCACTGCTCCAACCTAGGAATGTGTCTGCAATGCTTGGAAAGTGCAGTGAGACACACAGCCCTGACTCTGCAATTGAGGCCCTCAGAGCAAGCCTGCAGCTCTGATGTCTGAGAAGCAAAACACTTGCTGCAAAGAGAGGCCTGAAAACACACTCTCTGTGGATGACTTTCCTTCCTCTAAGGAAGATAGTTTTCCCAATCTCCTGCTTCCTGAATGTCACACAGCTGGAATGCGCTTGCTTGGAGGTCGTGATTCAGTGGCAATGACCCCTGAGGCCCTTTGCCCAGGGAGGGCTCCCACACTCACAGGCAAATCAAAGCAACTTCCAAGTGAGTCAGCTCTTCACATCAAGTGGCCAAAGTATTGGAGTTTCAGGTTCAGTATTAGTCCTTCCAATGTATATTCAGACCTGATTTCCTTTAGGATGGAGTGGTTGCGTCTCCTTGTAGTCTAAGCGACCTACAAGCATCTTCTTCAACACCACAGTTCAAAAGCATCTAATTTTCAGCTGTCACTTTCTTTATAGTACATCTTTCATATCCATCCATGACATATGGAAAAACCATAGCCTTGACTGGATGGATCTTTGTTGGCAAAGCAACGTCTCGGCTTTTTAATATGCTGTCTAGTTTGGTCATCACTTTTCTTCCAAGTCATAAATATGTTTTAAGTTCATGGAGGCAGCCATCACCTGCAGTGATTTCCAAGCCCCCCAAAATAGTCTGCTGCTGTTTCCAATGTGTTCCCATCTATTTGCCATGAAGTGATGAGACTGGATGCAATGATTTTAGTTTTCTGAATGCTGAGCTTTAAGCTAACTTTTTCACTCTCCTCTTTCACTTTCATCAGGAGACTCTTTAGTTCTTCTTCACTTTCTGCCATAAGGGTGGTGTCATCTGCATATCTGAGATTCTTGATATTTCTCCCAGCAATCTGGATTCCAGCGATGTGCTTCCTCCAGCCCAGTGTTTCTCATGATGTACTCTGCATATAAGTTAAATAAGCAGGGTGACAATACACTGCCTTGACATATTCCTTTTCCTATTTAGAACCAGTCTGTTGTTCCATGTCCAGTTCGAACTGTTTCTTCCTGACCTGCATACAGGTTTCTCAAGAGACAGGTCAGGTGGTCTGGTATTCCCATCTCTTTCAGAATTTTTCCCAGTTTATTGTGATCCACACAGTCAAAGGCTTTGGCATAGTCAATAAAGCAGAAATAGATGTCTTTTTTTCTGGAACTCTCTTGCTTTTTCAATGATCCAGTGGATGTTGGCAGTTTGATCTCTGGTTTCTCTGCATGTTTTAAATCCCTCTTGAACATTTGGAAGTTCACAGTTCATGTGAACTTGGAGAATTTTGAGCATTACTTTACTAGTGTGTGAGATGAGTGCAATTGTGCAGCAGCTTGAATATTCTTTGTCATTGCCTTTCTTTGGGATTGGAATGAAAACTGACCTAATGACTAGATGTTTTCAATTGCATATGCTGAAAGAACTGGCTGTGCAGTTTTGAAGAAAAAAAAATCATTTTAACCCATTTTCTCTGAAGTGCAAGGCATATCATGGCCATCCCTGAATCATAAAGTCACCTTTTCTTTATGTAGTCATAGTTTCATGCCTAAATTATAGGCCAACTCATGCTCAAATTGACTCTGATGTCAGGGGCAGATCAACTAATAAAAAGCTTGGATTGTCCCTCTGGAGGAAAGTGAGATCTTTGTCCCACGAGAAGAATCTGAAGGGTTAAGGGAACTTGCAAGAGTGGGGAAAGCTTAGTCCATCCTACATGTACCAAAATCTTAAATAAGGCTTATTTGCTTTACCGAAGTAAACAAACAGATGATGAAAACAATTATAAATCAATGAAAGGTAAAGAAACTCATAGTCTGTTATCAAAAATTGCATTCTAAGAAAACTTTGTTCTCTTAACCTAGAGAGGAGACTAAATTCCATCTGGTACCAGCTTACCAGAAGACAAACAAACAAACAAACAAATTATCGGTAAGCTTAAAAAATGTATATTCCATATATCTTGAAGTAGCAGTATTTCTGTAAAGGCATCAGTGTGAAATCATAGAAGACATGGTTAAAACCTGATTAAATAGAAATTGACAATGTAATCTGGTCACTGCTGCGACTTGAAATGCTTTCATATGATAACTGGAATTATAACTGACAGCATTTGACCAGGACATATCAGATTTTCACGGATGTCAGATAATTTCTAGGATATCTATATTAGGAACTGAAGGAATCTTTGAACCTAGGAAAGAAAACAACAGTCTCAAAGGCCCTTGCTGAATATCTATCAGCAAGGAATGTCTTTGCAAGGATCGCAAAATGAAGGGAAAATACACCGACCTGCCTCTGCACCTTCGGTCCTCTGAGCAGATCTGGAGGTCTCCCTTTGTATAAGCTAACCTGTTCCTTCCAAATAGAGGTTTGCAACACAAAACAAGTGGCCGCCTATTCTTCCTCGAAGGAGGATCTCTTTCCCCACATCCTGCGAACTCCCTTTCCCAGCCTCCAGGAAAAGCGCGTCTTGCAGTTCCTTTCAGAAAATCCTATGGACGGAGAAGCCTGGTAGGCTGCAGTCCGTGGGGTCGCTGAGGGTCGGACACGACTGAGCGACTGCACTTTCATTTTCACTTTCATGCATTGGAGAAGGCAATGGCAACCCACTTACTGTTCTTGCCTGGAGAATCCCAGGGACGGGGGAGCCTAGTGGGCTACCGTCTATGGCGTCGCACAGAGTCGAACACGACTGAAGCAACTTAGCAGCAGCAGCAGCAGCAGTTCCTTTCTTAGGGGCAGTTATCCCTGAGATTGGGACCTGGAAAGGCAGAGCCACCTCCACACACACGTCTTTTCTGTCCCCTTTCCTCTGGAGGAGAGCTCTAGTGAGCCTAGGTCTGTCAGGAAAATTCTTGGCTTTGACGGGATCACACCCGGTGTGTGAACCTGCATACCCGACCTAGGGGCCACAGGGCACCTGTTTTGCTCGAGTGGGTCCTGGAGGGGTGCAGCATAGCAAGAGCTTAAAAATCCATCCAATTTGTCTTTTTTTTTAACCTCGGAGAGAACGAGTTTGCTCCACCTCCACCCTTTGGCAGTGTGGAGGGAAGAGGGCACCACCCTCTCCCAAAGGGGACATAGGGCCTACCAGGAGAGAAAGGCCCCTTGAGGAGCTGAGCCCAGGTAGGCAGCCAGTGATGTCAAGCACACTCCCGCTGCTTGCTTCTTCATGGGCACTCCCACGATCTGCTAGGAATGTCTTTGCAAGGATCTCAAAGGGAAGGGGAGATACATGGCCCTGTCTCTGGAACTTCAGTCCTCTGAGCAGATCTGGAGGTCTTGAGTTGTATAAGCAAACCTGTTCCTTCCAAATAGAGGCTTGCAAACACACCCCCGGTGGTTGCCTCTTCTTCCCCGAAGAAGTCTTTCTTTCCCCACATGCTGCGAACTCCCTGTCCCAACCTCCAAGAATAGCGCTTCTTGCCATTCCTTTCTTAGAGGCAGTTATCCCTGAGCTTGGGGCCGTAGGGAGTAGCCCCACACTCACAGGGAAAGGCAAAGACTCCTCCATACATCTCCTCTATCCCCTTTGCTCTGGAGGAGAGCTCTAGTGAGCCTAGGTCTTTCAGGAAAATTCTTGGCTTGGACAGGATCTCACCCTGTTTGTGAACCTGCATACCCAACCAGGGGCCACAGAGCACCTGTTTCAGTAAAGTGGGCCCTGAAAGGGTGCAGCCTAGCAAGAGCTTGAAAATCCATTCAATTGCTGTTTTTGTACCTCTGACAGAGCGAGCTTGGCTCCACCCTTTGGCAGTGAGGAGAAAAGAGGCATGACACCCTCCCCAAGGGGACATGGGGCCTATTCGAGAGGAAAGGCCCCTTGTGGAGATGAGGCCAGGAAGGCACACAGTCGTGTCAAACACACTCCCACTGCTTGCTTCTTCAGGGGCACTCCCGCTATCAGCTAGGAATGTCTTTGCAATGATCACAAAGGGAAGGGGAGATACAGGGACCTGCTTCTGGACCTCCGGTGCTCTGAGCAAATCTCGAGGTCTCCCGTTGTTGGTCAAGGTCAAGGTCAAGTTCAAGTTCAAGGTCAAGTTCAAGTTGAAGTTCAAAGTCAAGGTCAAGTTCAAAGTCAAGGTCAAGGTCAAGGTTCAAGTTCAAGGTCAAGTTCAAGTTCAAATTCAAGTTCAAGGTCAAGGTCAAGTTCAAGTTGAAGTTCAAGGTCAAGGTAAAGTTCAAGTTGAAGATCAAGGTCAAGGTCAAGTTCAAGCTCAAGGTCAAGGTCAAGTTCAAGGTCAAGGTCAAGGTCAAGTTCAAGTTCAACGTCAAGTTCAAGTTCAAGTTCAAAGTCAAGTTCAAGTTCAAGGTCAAGGTCAAGTTCAAGTTGAAGTTAAAGTTCAAGGTCAAGGTCAAGTTCAAGGTCAAGGCCAATTTCAAGTTCAAAGTCAAGGTCAAGGTCAAGTTCAAGGTCAAGGTCAAGTTCAACTTCAAGGGCAGGGCAAGGCCAAGACCAAGACCAAGGCAAGGGCAAGGGCAAGGGCAAGGCCCAGGCCAAGGCAAAGGCCAAGGCCACCAAAGCGAAGCCCAAACCCCGTAACGCCTGACAAAAGGCAGAAGCCACTAGGCCCCTGTGCAGAGGAAGCCACTGAAGGCAGCAAGGCCACAGAGCTCCCCGACTCCCATTCCCACAGGAAGATGTGAGGATAAAGGGCCTCATCCCAGCACAGCACCTGCTCCCACCACCCCGCAACCCCGGCCCCCGCCCCCCGCAGCACAGCCCCCTGAAACAACACTGTCTTCCCAGAAAGAGAACGGAGAAGCCATGTGTGTGCCAAA
>NW_017200140.1:0-19434 GCF_001704415.2 Capra hircus
CTTCACCAAACATTGTTGCAACTCAAACAAGTACCCCGACATACCCGTTTCACTCGAGAGGAAGCACGAGAGTCCGCCCACATCCAGAGGAGCCCCGTTTCCGCCTCCTAGCTCGAGAGGAGGGATCCTTTCCTGCGTGGTCGGGAAAGAATTCCCGGCGTTCCCGTCGCATCTCAAGAGGAGGCGCTCTCCACAGGAAAGGCGAGAGGAACTCCAGGGTCGTGCCACCATTCCCAGAGTCCCCAGATGTCTCAGTCCATTCCAGGAAACCTGTTTTCCCTGCACTGCCTCGACTTTCAAGCCGAGGATCGACTCACACCACGGTGGCACGTGGGACAGCCCTGTGGGAAAGCTGGGAAAGCCTCGTGGGAAAGCCTCGAGGGAAACCCAGATCCCTTGATCCTCGCGAAGGAAGCGTGACACTGCTGCTACAGCTCGGAGGAAAGCGCACGTGCATGCCCCCACTCGAGACGAGGACTGACTCCCCTGGGGAGACTCCAGAAGTACCAAGATCCATGTCAGCACTGGAGAGGAATCCTCAGGTTCCGGCACCGACTCCACACAAGGTCTTAGGCCCGGCATCGACGGAGAGGAATCCCGAGCCCCGAGCAACTCGCATGGGGACTGGCCTTTCCTGAGGCCACCAGAGCGGGGTCCCTGAGGTCCCCGTCGTAAGTCGAGAGCACCTGCGCAACTCGAGAAATCCAGGAGGTTCTCCCCTCCAGGCGAGATGAGGCCCATTTCCGCTGAGGCGTCTCGAGGCTAATCACTAACCTCTGGAACTTCCAAAGGTCTTCACACCTTGCTGCAACTCAAGAAGTTCCCCGACATACCCGTCTCCACTCGAGAGAAGCACGAGAGTCCCGCCACATCCAGAGGAGCCCCGTTTCCGCCTCCTAGCTCGAGAGGAGGGATCCTTTCCCTGCGTGGTCGGGAAAGAATTCCCGGCGTTCCCGCGCATCTCAAGAGGAGGCGCTCTCCACAGGAAAGGCGAGAGGAACTCCAGGGTCGTGCCACCATTCCCAGAGTCCCCAGATGTCTCAGTCCATTCCAGGGAAACCTTTTCCCTGCACTGCCTCGACTTTCAAGCCGAGGATCGACTCACACCACGGTGGCACGTGGGACAGCCCTGTGAAAGCCTCGTGGGAAAGCCTCGTGGGAAAGCCTCGAGGGAAAGCCCCCTGATCCCTTGATCCACGAAGGGAAGCGAGACACTGCTGCTACAGCTCGGGGAGGAAAGCGCACGTGCATGCCCCACTCGAGACGAGGACTGACTCCCCTGGGGAGACTCCAGAAGTACCCAAGATCCATGTCAGCAGGAGAGGAATCCTCAGGTTCCGGCACTGACTCCACACAAGGTCTTAGGCCCCGGCATCGATAGGAGAGGAATCCCGAGAGGCCCCCGAGCAACTCGCATGGGGACTGGCCTTTCCTGAGGCCACCAGAGCGGTCCCTGAGGTCCCCGTCATAAGTCGAGAGCACCTGCCGCAACTCGAGAAAAATCCAGGAGGTTCTTCCCTCCAGGCGAGATGAGGCCCATTTCCGCTGAGGCGTCTCGAGGCTAATCACACCTAACCTCTGGAACTTCCAAAGGGTCCTTCACACCCTTGCTGCAACTCAAGAAGTTCCCGACATACCCGTCTCCACTCGAGAGGAAGCACGAGAGTCCCGCCCACATCCAGAGGAGCCCGTTTCCGCCTCCTAGCTCGAGAGGAGGGATCCTTTCCCTGCGTGTTCGGAAAGAATTCCCGGCGTTCCCGTCACATCTCAAGAGGAGGCGCTCTCCACAGGAAAGGCGAGAGGAACTCCAGGTCGTGCCACCATTCCCAGAGTCCCCCAGATGTCTCAGTCCATTCCAGGGAACCTGTTTCCCTGCACTGCCTCGACTTTCAAACCGAGGATCGACTGACCCACGGTGGCACGTGGGACATCACTGGAAAGCCTCGTTGGAAAGCCTGTGGGAAAAAGCCTCATGGGAAAGCCTCGAGGGAAAGCCACAGATCCTTGATCCACGGGAAGGGAAGCGTGACACTGCTGCTACAGCTCGGGAGGAAAGCGCACGTGCATGCCCCCACTCGAGACGAGGACTGACTCCCCTGGGGAGACTCCAGAAGTACCCCAAGATCCATGTCAGCACTGGAGAGGAATCCTCAAGTTCCGGCACCGACTCCACACAAGGTCTTAGGCCCCGGCGACGGGAGAGGAATCCCGAGAGGCCCCTGAGCAACTCGCATGGGACTGGCCTTTCCTGAGCCATCAGAGCGGGTCCCTGAGGTCCCGTCATAAGTCGAGAGCACCTGCCCCAACTCGAGAAAATCCAGGAGGTTCTCCCCTCCAGGCGAGATGAGGCCCATTTCCGCTGAGGCGTCTCGAGGCTAATCACACCTAACCTCTGGAACTTCCAAAGGGTCCTTCACACCTTGCTGCAACTCAAGAAGTTCCCGACATACCCGTCTGCACTCGAGAGGAAGCACGAGAGTCCCACCCACATCCAGAGGAGCCCCATTTCTGCCTCTAGCTCCAGAGGTGGGATCCTTTCCGTGCGTTGTCTGGAAAGAATTCACCGAGTTCCCGTCGCATCTCAAGAGGAGGCGCTCTCCACAGGAAAGGCGAGAGGAACTCCAGGTCGTGCCACCATTCCCAGAGTCCCCCAGATGTCTCAGTCCATTCCAGGGAAACCTTTTCCCTGCACTGCCTCGACTTTCAAGCCGAGGATCGACTCACACCACGGTGGCACGTGGGACAGCCCTGTGGGAAAGCTTCTTGGGAAAGCCTCGTGAAAGCCTCGAGGGAAAGCCACAGATCCCTTGATCCACGTGAAGGAAAGCGTGACATTGCTGCTACAGCTCGGGAGGAAAGCCACGTGCATGCCCCCCTCGAGACGAGGACTGACTCCCCGGGGAGACTCAGAAATACCCAAGATCCATGTCAGCACCGGAGAGGAATCCTCAGGTTCTGGCACCGACTCCACACAAGGTCTTAGGCCCCGGCATAGACGGGAGAGGAATCCGAGAGGCCCTCGAGCAACTCGCATGGGGCCTGGCCTTTCCTGAGGGCACCAGAGCGGGTCCCTGAGGTCCCCGTCGTAAGTCGAGGGCACCTGCCAACTCGAGAAAATCCAGGAGGTTCTCCCTCCAGGCGAGATGAGGCCCATTCCGCTGAGGCGTCTCGAGGCTAATCACACCTAACCTATGGAACTTACAAAGGGTCCTTCACGCCCTTGCTGCAACTCAAGAAGCTCCCCACATACCCGTCTCCACTCGAGAGGAAGCCGAGAGTCCCGCCCACATCCAGAGGAGCCCCGTTTCCCCCTCCTAGCTCGAGAGGAGGGATCCTTTCCTGTGGTCGGTCAAGTATTCCCGGAGTTCCCGTCTCATCTCAAGAGGAGGCGCTCTCCACAGGAAAGGCGAGAGGAACTCCAGATTCGTGCACCCATTCCAGAGGCCCCCAGATGTCTCAGTCCATTCCATGGAAACCTGTTTCTCCTGCACTGCCTCGACTTTCTAGCCTAGGATCGACACACAACACGGTGGCACGTGGGACAGCCCTTTGGGAAAGTCTCGTGGAAAGCCTCGTGGAAAAGCTCGTGGGAAAGCCTCGAGGGAAAGCCGCAGATACCTTGATCCACGCGAAGGGAAGCGTGACACTGCTGCTACAGCTCGGGAGGAAAGCGCACGTGCATGCCCCCACTCGAGATGAGGACTGACTCCCGGGGAGACTCCAGAAGTACCCCAAGATCCTTGTCAGCACTGAAAGGAATCCTCAGGTTCCGGCACCGACTCCACACAAGGTCTTAGGCCCTGGCATCGACGGGAGAGGAACCCGAGAGGGGCCCTGAGTAACTCGCATGGGGACTGGCCTTTCCTGAGGCCACCAGAGCGGGTCCTGAGGTCCCTGTCGTAAGTCGAGAGCACCTGCCGCAACTCGAGAAAATCCAGGAGGTTCTCCCTCCAGGCGAGATGAGGCCCATTTCCGCTGAGGCGTCTCGAGGCTAATCACACCTAACCTCTGGAACTTCCAAAGGGTCCTTCACACCCTTGCTGCAACTCAAGAAGTTTCCCGACATACCCGTCTCCACTCGAGAGGAAGCACGAGAGTCCCGCCCACATCCAGAGGAGCCCCGTTTCCGCCTCCTAGCTCGAGAGGAGGGATCCTTTCCCTCGTGGTCGGGAAAGAATTCCCGGCGTTCCCGTCGCATCTCAAGAGGAGGCGCTCTCCACAGGAAAGGCGAGAGGAACTCCAGGGTCGTGCCACCATTCCCAGAGTCCCCCAGATATTTCAGTCCATTCCAGGGAAAACTGTTTTCCCTGCACTGCCTCGACTTTCAAGCCGAGGATCGACTCACACCAAGGTGGCACGTGGGACAGCCCTGTGGGAAAGCCTCGTGGAAAGCCTCGTGGGAAAGCCTCGAGGGAAAGCCACAGATGCCTTGATCCACGCGAAGGGAAGCGTGACACTGCTGCTACAGCTCGGGAGGAAAGCGCACGTGCATGCCCCCTCGAGACGAGACTGACCCCCCTGGGGAGACTCCAGAAGTACCCAAGATCCATGTCAGCACTGGAGAGGAATCCTCAGGTTCCGGCACCGACTCCACAAAGGGACTTAGGCCCCGGCATCTATGGGAGAGGAATCCCGAGAGGCCCCGAGCAACTCGCATGGGGACTGGCCTTTCCTGAGGCCACCAGAGCGGGTCCCTGAGGTCCCCGTCGTAAGTCGAGAGCACCTGCCGCAACTCGAGAAAATCCAGGAGGTTTTCCCCTCCAGGCGAGATGAGGCCCATTTCCGCTGAGGCGTCTCGAGCTAATCACACCTAACCTCTGGAACTTCCAAAGGGTCTTCACACCCTTGCTGCAACTCAAGAAGTTCCCCGACATGCCGTCTCCACTCGAGAGAAGCACGAGAGTCCCGCCACATCCAGAGGAGCCCCGTTTCGCCTCCTAGCTCGAGAGGAGGGATCCTTTCCTGCGTGGTCGGGAAAGAATTCCCGGCGTTTCCCTCGCATCTCAAGAGGAGGCGCTCTCCACAGGAAAGGCGAGAGGAACTCCAGGGTCGTGCCACCATTCCCAGAGTCCCCCAGATGTCTCAGTCCATTCCAGGGAAACCTGTTTCCCTGCACTGCCTCGACTTTCAAGCCGAGATCGACTCACACCACGGTGGCACGTGGGACAGCCCTTTGGAAAGCCTCTGGGAAAGCCTCGTGGGAAAACTCGAGGGAAAGCCACAGATTCCTTGATCCACGCGAAGGGAAGCGTGACACTGCTGCTACAGCTCGGGAGGAAAGCGCACGTGCATGCCCACTCGAGACGAGGACTGACTCCCCTGGGGAGACTCCAGAAGTACCCAAGATCCATGTCAGCACTGGAGAGGAATCCTCAGTTCCGGCACCGACTCCACACAAGGTTAGGCCCGCATCGACGGGAGAGGAATCCCGAGAGGCCCCCGAGCAACTCGCATGGGGACTGGCCTTTCCTGAGGCCACCAGAGCGGGTCCCTGAGGTCCCCGTCGTAAATCGAGAGCACCTGCCGCAACTCGAGAAAATCCAGGAGGTTCTCCCCTCCAGGCGAGATGAGGCCCATTTCCGCTGAGGCGTCTCGAGGCTAATCACACCTAAACTCTGGAACTTCCAAAGGGTCCTTCACACCCTTGCTGCAACTCAAGAAGTTCCCCGACATACCCGTCTCCACTCGAGAGGAAGCACGAGAGTCCGCCCACATCCAGAGGAGCCCCGTTTCCGCCTCCTAGCTCGAGAGGAGGGATCCTTTCCCTGCGTGGTCGGGAAAGAATTCCCGGCATTCCGCATCTCAAGGGAGGCGCTCTCCACAGGAAAGGCGAGAGGAACTCCAGGTCGTGCCACCATTCCCAGAGTCCCCCAGATGTCTCAGTCCATTCCAGGGAAACCTGTTTTCCCTGCACTGCCTCGACTTTCAAGCCGAGGATCGACTCACACCACGGTGGCACGTGGGACAGCCCTGTGGGAAAGCCTCGTGGAAAGCCTCGTGGGAAAGCCTCGAGGAAAGCCACAGATCCCTTGATCCAAGCGAAGGGAAGTGACACTGCTGCTACAGCTCGGGAGGAAAGCGCACGTGCATGCCCCCTCGAGACGAGGACTGACTCCCTGGGGAGACTCCAGAAGTACCCCAAGATCCATGTCAGCACTGGAGAGGAATCCTCAGGTTCCGGCACCGACTCCACACAAGGTCTTAGGCCCGGCATCGACGGGAGAGGAATCCCGAGAGGCCCCCGCAACTCGCATGGGGACTGGCCTTTCCTGAGGCCACCAGAGCGGGTCCCTGAGGTCCCAGTCGTAAGTCGAGAGCACCTGCCGCAACTCGAGAAAATCCAGGAGGTTCTCCCTCCAGGCGAGATGAGGCCCATTTCCGCTGAGGCGTCTCGAGGCTAATCACATCTAACTCTGGAACTTCCAAAGGGTCCTTCACACCCTTGCTGCAACTCAAGAAGTTCCCCGACATACCCGTCTCCACTCGAGAGGAAGCACGAGAGTCCGCCCACATCCAGAGGAGCCCCGTTTCCGCCTCCTAGCTCGAGAGGAGGGATCCTTTCCCTGCGTGGTGGAAAGAATTCCCGGCGTTCCCGTCGCATCTCAAGAGGAGGCGCTCTCCACAGGAAAGGCGAGAGGAACTCCAGGGTCGTGCCACCATTCCCAGAGTCCCCAGATGTCTCAGTCCATTCCAGGGAAACCTGTTTTCCCTGCACTGCCTCGACTTTCAAGCCGAGGATCGACTCACACCACGGTGGCACGTGGACAGCCCTTGGAAAGCCTCGTGGGAAAGCCCTGATCCCTTGATCCACGCGAAGGAAGCGTGACACTGCTGCTACAGCTCGGGAGGAAAGCGCACGTGCATGCCCCCACTCGAGACGAGGACTGACTCCCCTGGGGAGACTCCAGAAGTACCCCAAGATCCATGTCAGCACTGGAGAGGAATCCTCAGGTTCCGGCACCGACTCCACACAAGGTCTTAGGCCCGGCATCGACGGAGAGGAATCCCGAGAGGCCCCCGAGCAACTCGCATGGGACTGGCCTTTCCTGAGGCCACCAGAGCGGGTCCCTGAGGTCCCCGTCGTAAGTCGAGAGCACCTGCCGCAACTCGAGAAAATCCAGGAGGTTCTCCCCTCCAGGCGAGATGAGGCCCATTTCCGCTGAGGCGTCTCGAGGCTAATCACACCTAACTCTGGAACTTCCAAAGGGTCCTTCACACCCTTGCTGCAACTCAAGAAGTTCCCCGACATACCCGTCTCCACTCGAGAGGAAGCACGAGAGTCCCGCCCACATCCAGAGGAGCCCGTTTCCCTCCTAGCTCGAGAGAGGGATCCTTTCCCTGCGTGGTCGGGAAAGAATTCCCGGCGTTCCCGTCGCATCTCAAGAGGAGGCGCTCTCCACAGGAAAGGCGAGAGGAACTCCAGGGGTCGTGCCACCATTCCAGAGTCCCCCAGATGTCTCAGTCCATTCCAGGGAAACCTGTTTTCCCTGCACTGCCTCGACTTTCAAGCCGAGGATCGACTCACACCACGGTGGCACGTGGAAGCCCTGTGGGAAAGCCTCGTGGGAAAGCCTCCTGGGAAGCCTCGAGGGAAAGCCACAGATCCCTTGATCCACGCGAAGGGAAGCGTGACACTGCTGCTACAGCTCGGGAGGAAAGCGCACGTGCATGCCCCCACTCGAGACGAGGACTGACTCCCCTGGGGAGACTCCAGAAGTACCCCCCAAGATCCATGTCAGCACTGGAGAGGAATCCTCAGGTTCCGGCACCGACTCCACACAAGGTCTTAGGCCCGGCATCGACGGGAGAGGAATCCCGAGAGGCCCCGAGCAACTCGCATGGGGACTGGCCTTTCCTGAGGCCACCAGAGCGGGTCCCTGAGGTCCCCGTCTTAAGTCGAGAGCACCTGCCGCAACTCGAGAAAATCCAGGAGGTTCTCCCCTCCAGGCGAGATGAGGCCCATTTCCGCTGAGGCGTCTCGAGGCTAATCACACCTAACCTCTGGAACTTCCAAAGGGTCCTTCACACCCTTGCTGCAACTCAAGAAGTTCCCCGACATACCCGTCTCCACTCGAGAGAAGCACGAGAGTCCCGCCCACATCCAGAGGAGCCCCGTTTCCGCCTCTAGCTGAGAGGAGGGATCCTTTCCCTGCGTGGTCTGGAAAGAATTCCCGGCGTTCCCGTCGCATCTCAAGAGGAGGCGCTCTCACAGGAAAGGCGAGAGGAACTCCAGGTTCGTGCCACCATTCCAGAGTCCCCAGATGTCTCAGTCCATTCCAGGGAAACCTGTTTTCCCTGCACTGCCTCGACTTTCAAGCCGAGGATCGACTCACACCACGGTGGCACGTGGGACAGCCCCCTGTGGGAAAGCCTCGGAAAGCCTCGAGGGAAAGCCACTGATCCCTTGATCCGCGAGGGAAGTGACACTGCTGCTACAGCTCGGGAGGAAAGCGCACGTGCATGCCCCCCACGAGACGAGGACTGACTCCCCTGGGGAGACTCCAGAAGTACCCAAGATCCATGTCAGCACTGGAGAGGAATCCTCAGGTTCCAGCCCGACTCCACACAAGGTCTTAGGCCCCGGCATCGACGGGAGAGGAATCCCAAGGCCCCCGAGCAACTCGCATGGGGACTGGCCTTTCCTGAGGCCACCAGAGCGGTCCCTGAGGTCCCCGTCGTAAGTCGAGCACCTGCCACAACTCGAGAAAATCCAGGAGGTTCTCCCCTCCAGGCGAGATGAGGCCCATTTCCGCGGAGGCGTCTCGAGGCTAATCACACCTAACCTCTGGAACTTCCAAAGGGTCCTTCACACCCTTGCTGCAACACAAGAAGTTCCCGACATACCGGTCTCCACTGGAGAGGAAGCACGAGAGTTCCGCCCACATCCAGAGGAGCCCCGTTCCGCTTCCTAGCTCGAGAGGAGGGATCCTTTCCCTGCGTGGTCGGTCATTTATTCCCAGCATTCCCGTCGCATTTCAAGAGGAGGCGCTCTCCACAAGAAAGGCGAGAGGAACTCCAGGGTTGTGCCACCATTCCCAGAGTCCCCCAGATGTCTCAGTCCATTCCAGGGAAACCTGTTTTCCCTGCACTGCCTCGACTTTCAAGCCGAGGATCGACTCTCACCACTGTGGCATGTGGGACAGACCTGTGGGAAAGCCTCGTGGGAAAGCCTCGAGGGAAAGCCACAGATCCCTTGATACACGCGAAGGGAAGCGCGACACTGCTGCTACAGCTCGGGAGGAAAGCGCACGTGCATGCCTCCCCTCGAGACGAGGACTGACTCCCTTGGGGAGACTCCAGAAGTACCCCAAGATCCATGTCAGCACTGGAGAGAAATCCTCAGGTTCCGGAACCGACTCCACACAAGGCCTTGGCCACGGCATCGACGGGAGAGGAATCCCGAGAGGCCACAGAGCAACTCGCATGGGTCTGGCCTTTCCTGAGGCCACCAGAGCGGGTCCCTGAGTTCCCCGTCCTATGTCGAGAGCACCTGCTGCAACTCGAGATAATACAGGAGGTTCTCCCCTCCAGGCGAGATGAGGCCCATTTCCGCTGAGGCGTCTCGAGTCTAAACACACCTAACCTCTGGAACTTCCAAAGGGTCCTTCACACCCTTGCTGCAACTCAAGAAGTTCCCCGACATACCCGTCTCCACTCGAGAGGAAGCACAAGAGTCCCGCCCACATCCAGAGGAGCCCCGTTTCCGCCTCCTAGCTCGAGAGGAGGGATCCTTTCCCTACGTGGTCGGGAAAGAATTCCCGGCGTTCCCGTCACATCTCAAGAGGAGTCGCTCTCCACCGGAGAGGGGAGAGGAACTCCAGGGTCGTGCCACCATTCCCAGAGTCCCCCAGATATCTCAGTCCATTCCAGGGAAACCTGTTTTCCCTGCACTGCCTCGACCTTCAAGCCGAGGATCGACTCACACCACGGTGGCACGTTGGACAGCCCTGTGGGAAAGCCTCGTGGGAAAGCCTCGTGGAAAGCCTCGAGGTAAAGCCACAGATCTCTTGATCCACGCGAAGGGAATCGTGACTCTGCTGCTACAGCTCGAGAGGAAAGCGCACGTTCATGCCCCCACTCGAGACGAGGACTGACTCCCCTGGGGAGACTCCAGAAGTACCCCAAGATCCATGTCAGCACTGGAGAGGAATCCTCAGGTTCCGGCACCTGCTGGGAGCCAGTGTGAGGAATCCCGCCCGTGACAAGGTCATGAGGAATGAAGCTGACATACGCAAGGCGTGCTCAGACTTCAGGGACCCCTCTGCAAATTCCTAAGCACGTACCCCAACAAAAATCTGCCGGCTTTTGTGCTCTGCTTTTCCACTCTTCTGACATTTTCTGGAAAAAGTCAATTCAGGGCTTTAGTCTTCTGCATTTGAAAGAGTGTTTCAATCCAAAAACCCCTCCGATGGCTGTCTAGCCTGCCTGCAGGACTCGTACAACTGCGCATGTGATTGTTTGAGGCCTCCTGACCGCAGGAGTCACAGGAAGCTTAAAATATCCTAGGAATGTAGCAGCTTCCGAGGAGTCAAAATGTTTAGAATAGGACTGATTAAAGGTTTCATTTTTTGGGTCAATGCTTGCTGCCAAATTTTCATATCCTTTATTTTTAGATATAGTTGGTATATAGAAAAACAAGTAGTAGACCTGGTATTAGCAACATTAGATCTTTGAGTTAAGTACCTTCTTTGTTATATCCCACTGCACCTTTGTTCTATAGAGATGTAACTTTAATGCTTTAAGGAGATGCAGATTAAAAAAAAAAACACTTCAGGGGAAACAAAATTAACATTCATTAAGGAAGAGAGCCAAAAAGTGTTAACAAGCCTCTTGTCCAAAAGATAATGTAAATCACCTGAGACCTTTTGTATACAAAATGATATACGGAAAGAATCTGGGTTGCGAACGCTACATAATTTTGTGTTACCCATTGATCTCCGTGTTTTATCAAAAGTATAAAAGGCCTTCTGAACAATAAAGGATGGGGGCCAGTTTCTCGAACTAGTCTCTCGGCCTGGTTTCTTGGGACTCTGGCTCCCCCCATGTCTCTCTCTCTCTCTTCTTCTCTCCCATTCCCTCTCTCTGCTCTTTACTTTAACTTCAGGCTGAATCTCCATCTGGGGCCCGGAGGCTCGCCAGGTCTACTTACTTGCCCCGGCTGTTAAGACCCACACGAAAGGGAGCTTAAGGCGAGGCACCCTTAGATATTCAAGCGGCGCCGGTGGCCCAACGTAGATGGTGCAAATTCCTTGTCTGGAATTTTATTGGCCTTCCGCGTAAACCAAGCTATTCAGCCCTCTTCCTCCATTTAATCTTCTTACTACACTATAGTTTCTTAATCTAATCTTACATTAATAAACAAACAAGTCTTTCCACGCCAACGCCGTCCACCCTTCGAATTTCCTGGATCCACCGGGGCTGGACCCCGGTAGGCACCGACTCAACACAAGGTCTTAGGCCCTGGCATGGACGGGAGAGGAATCCCGAGAGGCCCCGAGCAACTCGCATGGGGACTGGCCTTTCCTGAGGCCACCAGAAGTGGTCCCCGTCGTAAGGCGAGAGCACGTACCACAACTCGAAAAAATCCAGGTTCTCCCCTCCAGGGAGATGAGGCCCATTTCCGCTAAGGCGTCTCGACTCTAACACACCTAACCTCTGGAATTCCAAAGGATCCTTCACACCTTGCTGCAACTCAAGAATTTCCCCAACATACCCGTCTCCACTCGAGAGGAAGCACGAGAGTCCCGGCCACATCCAGAGGAGCCCCGTTTCCGCCTCCAAGTTCGAGAGGAGGGATCCTTTCCTGGAAAGAATTCCCTTCCCGTCGCATCTCAAGAGGAGGCGCTGTCCACAGGAAAGGCGAGAGGAACTCCAGGGTCGTGCCACCATTCCCAGAGTCCCCCAGATGTCTCAGTCCATTCCAGGGAAACCTGTTTTCCCTGCACTGCCTCGACTTTCAAGCCGAGGATCGACTCACACCACGGTGGCAGGACAGCCCTGTGGGAAAGCCGGAAAGCCTCGAGGGAAAGCGACAGATGCTTTGATCCACGCGAAGGGAAGCGTGACACTGCTGCTTCTTCGGGAGGAAAGTACACGTGCATGCCCCACTCGAGACGAGGACTGACTCCCCTGGGGAGACTCCAGAAGTACCCCAAGATCCATGTCAGCACTGGAGAGGAACCCTCACTTTACGGCACCGACTCCACAAAGGTCTTAGGCCCCAGCATCGACGGGAGAGGAATCCCGTGAGCCCCGAGCAACTCGCATGGGGACTGGCCTTTCCTGAGGCCACCAGAGCGGGTCCCTGAGGTCCCCGTCGTAGTCGAGAGCACCAGCAGCAACTTGAGAAAATCCAGGAGGTTCTCCCTCCAGGCGAGATGAGGACCATTTCCGCTGAGGCGTCTCAAGGCTAATCACACCTTACCTCTGGAACTTCCAAAGGTCCTTCACACCCTTGCTGCAACTCAAATAAGATCCCCAACATACCCGTCTCCACTCGAGAGGAAGCACGAGAGTCCCGCCCACATCCAGAGGAGCCCCGTTTCCGCCTCCTAGCTCGAGAGGAGGGATCCTTTCCCTCGTGTCGGGAAAGTTCCCAGTGTTCCCGCGCATCTAAAGAGGAGGCTCTCCACAGGAAAGGCGAGAGGAAATCCAGGGTCGGGCCACCATTCCCAGAGTCCCCCAGATGTCTCAGTCCATTCCAGGGAAACCTGTTTTCCCTGCACTGCCTCGACTTTCAAGCCGAGGATCGACTCACACCACGGTGGCACGTGGGACAGCCCTGTGGGAAAGCCTCGTTCTGGAAAGCCTCGTGGGAAAGCCTCAGGGAAAGCCACAGTTGCTTTGATCACCGAAGGGAAGCGTGACACTGCTGCTACAGCTCGGGAGGAAAGCGCACGTGCATGCCCCACTCGAGACGAGGACTGACTACCCTGGGAGAGTCCAGAAGTACCCCAAGATCCAGTCAGCACTGGAGAGGAATCCTCACTTTCCGGCACCGACTCCAAACAAGGTCTTAGGCCCCGGCATCGACGGGAGAGGAATCCCGAGAGGCCCCGAGCAACTAGCATGGGGACTGGCCTTTCCTGAGGCCACCAGAGCGGGTCCCTGAGGTCCCCGTCGTAAGTCGAGAGCACCTGCCGCAACTCGAGAAAATCCAGGAGGTTCTCCCCTCCAGGCGAGATGAGGCCCATTTCCTCTGAGGCGTCCCCAGGCTAATCACACCTAAACTCTGGAACTTCCAAAACGTTCTTCACACCCTTGCTGCAACTCAAGAAGTTCCCGACATACCCGTCTCCACTCGAGAGGAAGCACGAGAGTCCCGCCCACATCCAGAGGAGCCCCGTTTCCGCCTCCAAGCTCGAGAGGAGGGATCCTTTCCCTGCGTGGTCGGGAAAGAATTCCGGCGTTCCCGTCGCATCTCAAGAGGGATCACAGGAAAGGCGAGAGGAACTCCAGGGTCGTGCCACCATTCCCAGAGTCCCCCAGATGTCTCAGCCATTCCAGGGAAACCTGTTTTCCCTGCACTGCCTCGACTTTCAAGCCGAGGATCACTCACACCACGGTGGCACGGGACAGCCCTGTGGGAAAGCCTCGTGGGAAAGCCTCATGGGAAAAGCCTCGAGGGAAAGCCACAGATCCCTTGATCCCACGCGAAGGGAAGCGTGACACTGCTGCTACAGCTCGGGAGGAAAGCGCACGTGCATGCCCACTCGAGACGAGGACTGACTCCCCTGGGAGACTCCAGAAGTACCCCAAGATCCATGTCAGCACTGGAGAGGAATCCTCAGGTTCCGGCACCGACTCCCCACAAGGTTAGGCCCGGCATCGAGGGAAAGGAATCCGAGAGGCCCCGAGCAACTCGCATGGGGACTGGCCTTTCCTGAGGCCACCAGAGCGGGTCCCTGAGGTCCCCGTCGTAAGTCGAGAGCACCTGCCGCAACTCGAGAAAATCCAGGAGGTTCTCCCCTCCAGGCGAGATGAGGCCCATTTCCGCTGAGGCGTCTCGAGGCTAATCACACCAAACCTCTGGAACTTCCAAAGGTCCTTCACACCCTTGCTGCAACTCAAGAAGTTCGCCGACATACCCGTCTCCACTCGAGAGGAAGCACGAGAGTCCCGCCCACATCCAGAGGAACCCCGTTTCCGCCTCCTAGCTCGAGAGGAGGGATCCTTTCCCTGCGTGGTCTGGAAAGAATTCCCGGCGTTCCGTCGCATCTCAAGAGGAGGCGCTCTCCACAGGAAAGGCGAGAGGAACTCCAGGGTCGTGCCACCATTCCCAGAGTCCCCCAGATGTCTCAGTCCATTCCAGGGAAACCTTTTTCCCTACACTGCCTCGACTTTCAGGACGAGGATCGACTCACACCACGGTGGCACGTGGGACAGCCCTTTGGGAAAGCCTCGAGGGAAAGCCACAGATCCCTTGATCCACGCGAAGGGAACCATGACACTGCTGCTGCAGCTCGGGAGGAAAGCGCACGTGCATGCTCCCACTCGAGACAAGGACTGACTCCCCTGGGGAGACTCCAGAAGTACTCCAAAATCCATGTCAGCACTGGAGAGGAAACCTCAGGTTCCGGCACCGACTCCACACAAGTTCTTAGGCCCCGGCACCGACGGAGAGGAATCCCGAGAGGTCCCCGTGCAACTTGCATGGGGACTGGCCTTTCCTGAGGCCACCAGAGAGGGTCCCTGAGGGCCCCGTCGTAGGTCGAGAGCACCTGCCGCAACTTGAATAAATCCAGGAGGTTCTCCCTTTCAGGCGAGATGAGGACCATTTCTGCTGAGACGTCTCGAGGCTAATCACACCTAACCTCTGGAAGTTACAAAGCGTCCTTCACACTCTTTCTGCAACTCAAGAAGTTCCCCGACATACCCGTTTCCACTCGAGAGGAAGCACGAGTGTCCCGCCCACATCCAGATGAGCCCCGTTTCCGCCTCATAGCTCAACAGGAGGGATCCATTCCCTGCGTGGTCGGGAAAGAATTCCCGGCGTTCCCGTCACATCTCAAGAGGGAGCGCTCTCCACAGGAAAGGCGAGAGGTACTCCAGGGTCGTGCCACCATTCCCAGATCCCCCAGATATCTCAGTCCATTCCACGGAAGCCTGTTTTCCCGGCACTGACTCAACTTTCAAGACGAGGATCGACTGACACCACGGTGGCACGTGGACATCACCTTGGGAAAGCGTCGTGGGAAAGCCTGGTGGGAAAGCGTCGTGGGAAAGCCTCGCTTAAAGCCTCGAGGGAAAGCCACTGATCCTAGGATACACGGGAAGGGAAGCGTGACACTGCTGGCTACAGTTCGGAGAGGAAAGTGCACGTGCATGCCCCCCACTCGAGACGAGGACTGACTCCCCTGGGAGACTCCAGAAGTACCCCAAAGATCCCATGTCAGAACTGGAGAGGAATCTCAGTTTCCGACACCGACTCCACACAAGGTCTTAGGCCCTGGCATCGATGGGAGAGGAATCCCGAGAGGACCCGAGCAAATCGCATGGGGACTGGCCTTTCCTGAGGCCACCAGAGCGGGTCCCTGAGGTCCCCGTAGTAATTCGAGAGCACCTGCTGCAACTTGAGAAAATCCAGGAGGTTCTCCCTTCTTGGCGAGATGAGGCCCATTTCCACTGAGTTCTCTCACGGCTAATCACACCTAACCTCTGGAACTTCCAAAGGTTCCTTCACACCCTTTCTGCAATTCAAGCAGATCACCAACATACCAGTCTCCACTCGAGAGGAAGAACGAGAGTCCCGCCCACATCCAGAGGAGCCCCGTTTCCGACTCCTAGCTCGAGAGGAGGGATCCTTTCCTTGCGTGGTCGGGAAAGAATTCCCGGCGTTCCCATCGCATCTCAAGAGGGGGCGCTCTCCACAGGGAAGGCGAGAGGAATCTCCAGGGTCGTGCCACCATTCCCAGAGTCCCACAGATGTCTTAGTCCATTCCAGGGAAAACCTGTTTTCCCTGCACTGCCTCGACTTTCAAGAAGAGGTTCAGACTCACACCAAGGTGGCAGGTGGGACAGTCCTGTGGGAAAGCGTCGTGGGAAAGCGTCGTGGGAAAGCCTCGAGGGAAAGCCACAGATCCCTTGATCCTCGCGAAGGGAAGCTCAACACTGCTGCTACAGCTCGGAGGAAAGCTCACGTGCATGCCCCGACTCGAGACGAGGACTGACTCCCCTGGGGAGACTCCAGAAATACCCCAAGATACATGTCAGCACTGGAGAGGAATCCTCAGGTTTTGGCACAGACTCCACACAAGATCTTAGGTCCCGGCATCGACGGGAGACGAATCCCGAGAGACCCATGAGCAACTCGCATGGGACTTCCCTTTCGTGAGGCCACAAGAGGGGGTCCCTGATGTCACCGTCGTAAGTCGAGAGCATCTGCTGCAACTCGAGAAAATCCAGGAGGTTCTCCTCTCCTGGCGAGATGAGGCCCATTTCCGCTGAGGGGTCTCGAGGCTAATCACACCTAAACTCTGGAACTTCCAAAGGGTCATTCACACCCTTGCTGCAACTCAAGAAGTTCCCCAACATGCTCGTCTCCACTCGACAGGAAGCACGAGAGTCCCGCCCACATCCAGAGGAGACCCGTTTCCGCCTCCTAGCTAGAGAGGAGGGATACTTTCCCTGCTGTGGTCGGGAAAGAATTCCCGGCTTTCCCGTCGCATCTCAAGTGGAGGCGCTCTCCACAGGAAAGGCGAGAGGAACTCCAGGGTCGTGCCACATTCCCAGAGTCCCCCAGATGTCTCAGTCCATTCCAGGGAAACCTGTTTTTCCCACTGCCTCGACTTTCAAGCCGAGTATCGACTCACACCACGGTGGCACGTGGGACAGCCCTGTGGGAAAGCTGCCGGGAGCCAGTGTGAGGAATCCCGCCCGTGACAAGGTCATGAGGAAGGAAGCTGACATTCGCAAGGCGTGCTCAGACTTCAGGGACCCCTCTGGAAATTCCTAAGCATGTACCCCAACAAAAATCTGCCGGCTTTTGTGCTCTGCTTTTCCACTCTTCTGACATTTTCTGGAAAAAGTCAATTCAGGGTTTCAGTCTTCTGCATTTGAAAGAGTGTTTCAATCTAAAAACCCCTCCGATGGCTTTCTAGCCTGCCTGCAGGACTCTGCGAGTGTGATTGTTTGAGGCCTCCTGACTGCAGGAGGCACAGGAAGCTTAAAACATCCTAGGAATGTAGGGGCTTCCGAAGAGTCAAAATCTTTAGAATAGGACTGATTAAAAGTTTCATTTGTTGAGTCAATGCTTGCTGCCAAATTTTCATATCCTTTATTTTTAGATATAGTTGGTATATAGAAAAACAAGTAGTAGACCTGGTATTAGCAACATTAGATCTTTGAGTTAAGTACCTTCTTTGTTATATCCCACTGCACCTTTGTTCTATAGAGATGTAACTTTAATGCTTTAAGGAGATGCAAATTAAAGAAAAACACTTCGGGGGAAACAAAATCAACATTCATTAAGGAAGAGAGCTAAAAAGTGTTAACAAGCTTCTTGGCCAGAAGATAATGTAAATCACCTGAGACCTTTTGTATACAAAATGATGTATAGAAAGAGTCTGGGCTGCGAACGCTACATAATTCTGTGTTACCCGTTGATCTCCATGTTTTATCAAAAGTATAAAAGGCCTTCTGAACAATAAAGGATCGGACCAGTTTCTCGAACTAGTCTCTCGGCCTGGTTTCTTGGGACTCTGGCTCCCCCCATGTCTCTCTCTCTCCTCTTCTCTCCCCTTCCCTCTCTCTGCTCTTTACTTTAACTTCAGGCTGAATCTCCATCTGGGGCGCAGAGGCTCGCCAGGTCTACTTACTTGCCCCGGCTGTTAAGACCCGCACGAAAGGGAGCTTAAGGCGAGGCACCCTTAGATATTCAAGCGGGCGCCGGTGGCCCAACGTAGATGGTGCAGATTCCTTGTCTGGAATTTTATTGGCCTTCCGCGTAAACCAAGCTATTCAGCCCTCTTCCTCCACTTAATCTTCTTATTACACTATAGTTTCTTAATCTAATCTTACATTAATAAACAAACAAGTCTTTCCACGCCAACGCCGTCCACCCTTCGAATTCCCTGGATCCACCGGGCCAGGACCCCGGCAAGTGGCGCCCGGAACAGGCTATTCGAAGGTAGGTTCCTCGGAGCAAAAGCTCCCCCCGGAGCACTCTCTGCTGCTCCCCCGGAGCCCTCTCCGTTGCCCCCCGGAGCACTCTCTGTTGCTCCCCCGGAGTGACTTAATCACTCCCCCCGGAGTACTTTCGGGTACCCCCAGTGTTGAGTGTTCGGGACGGCTAGGACCCCACTCAGGGTGCCGCGGACCCCCCTGTAGGATAGACAGGGTGAGGAAGAGTGGGAAGTGTTCAAGGGTTTAAGAGAAACCTGGTGCTCTAGAGGTTGAAAAGAAACCTGCTATCCTAGGGTTAAAAAACAAAACCCCCCTCGCCAGAGGTAAAACCTTTTGTTGAGGTAGACTTTTCTATAAGACTTAATTTTCTGACATGGGTAACAGTGAATCAAAAGAAAGACAGCTTTTTATAGGAGTAATCTTGCAGTTACTAACTAAACGAGGAATTAAAGTTAAAAATTCCAATATTCATTCATTTTTTTCCTTTGTACAAGAACAGTGTCCCTGGTTTCCAGAAGAAGGCACTGTTAACTTAGACACCTGGGAGAGAGTAGGAAAACAGCTAAAAACTTACTATACTTTGCATGGGCCTGTAAATGCTTTTGCTCTGTAAAATATGATTACAAATGTTCTGGACCCCTGTCATGAGGCTGTTAGATAGCCTATGGGAGAGGCTATAGCGGTAAATGGTAGTGGGTCTCCACCTTCTATGCAGATCGTATTTTCTGCCATTGGCAAACAAAAGGAGAGAGACTCCTCTTCCTCCCGAGGAAGGAGGGTGCTTACAGGACGCAGCGGCCGAGCGCCCTGGAGAGCCCCTCCCCCTCTACACAAACCAAACCTTTAAAAAAGTTATCTTATTTAAGGCGACCACTGCAACCTCTGCTTGCGCCTCCCCAGGGCTTAAGAACTCCCCACTTTATATCCAAAGCCTCCCAGAACATTGCTTAAGTTTGAAAACGATAGTGACAATATTTTTGAGCAAAAGAGCTTTTAAAACAGAGCTTGCTCCTTGCATAAAATCCCCTCAGGAGGGCCTCACCCAACAAAAAAAAAAAAAAAAAAAAAAAACAGAAAAAAAAAATATTCGTAATAAAAAGGACTTTACAAATGCAAAATGTTTCTCTTGAGGCCAAATAGAACATGTTTTGCCAAAATGTCCTGCTAAACAGACACAACAACCCTACCAAACAACCCCAGGTAGCTCAGGCCTAGACCTCAGTTCCACCACTTCAATAATATTAACCCCTGATGTGCCAGTGACTCAGATTCCAATGAGAGTGGCTAGTCCCCTGCCTGAGGACATTGTAA
>NW_017200141.1:0-7103 GCF_001704415.2 Capra hircus
AGGGGCTTTCCCTCGAGGCTTTCCCATGAGGCTTTCCCACGAGGCTTTCCCACAGGGCTGTCCCACGTGCCACCGTGGTGTGAGTCGATCCTCGGCTTGAAAGTCGAGGCAGTGTAGGGAAAACAGGTTTCCTGGAATGGACTGAGACATCTGGGGACTCTGGGAATGTGGCACGACCCTGGAGTTCCTCTCGCCTTTCCTGTGGAGAGCGCCTCAATTGAGATGCGACGGGAAGGCCGGGAATTCTTTCCCGACCCACGCAGGGAAAGGATCCCTCCTCTCGAGCTAGGAGGCGGAAACGGGGCTCCTCTGGTTGTGGGCGGGACTCTCGTGCTTCCTCTCGAGTGGAGTCGGGTATGTCGGGAACTTCTTGAGTTGCAGCAAGGGTGTGAAGGACCCTTTGGAAGTTCCAGAGTTTAGGTGTGATTAGCCTCAAGACGCCTCAGTGGAAATGGGCCTCATCTCGAATGGAGGGGAGAACCTCCTGGATTTTCTCGAGTTGCGGCAGGTGCTCTCGACTTACGACGGGGACATCAGGGACCCGCTCTGGTGGCCTCAGGAAAGGCCAGTCCCCTTGCGAGTTGCTCGGGGACCTCTCGGGTTTCTGCTCCCGTCGATGCTGGGGCCTAAAACCTTGTGTGGAGTCAGTGCCGGAACCTGAGGATTCCTCTGCAGTGCTGACATGGTCCTTGGGGTACTTCTGGAGTCTCCCCAGGGGAGTCAGTCCTCGTCTCGAGTGGGGACATGCACGTGCCCTTTCCTTCCGAGCTGTAGCAGCAGTGTCGCACTTCCCTTCGCGTGGATCAAGGAATCTGTGGCTTTCCCTCGAGGCTTTCCCACGAGGCTTTCCCACGAGGCTTTCCCACAGGGCTGTCCCACGTGCCACTGTGGTGAGAGTCGATCCTTGGATTGAAAGTCGAGGCAGTGCAGGGAAAACAGGTTTCCCTGGAATGGACTGAGACATGTGGGGGACTCTGGGAATGGTGGCACAACCCTGGAGTTCCTCTCCGCCTTTCCTGTGGAGAGCGCCTCCTCTTGAAATGCGACAGGAATGCTGGGAATTCTTTCCCGACCACGCAGGGAAAGGATCCCTACTCTCGAGCTAGTAGGCGGAAACGGGTCTCTGCTGGATGTGGGCGGGAATCTCGTGCTTCCTCTCGAGCGGAGACCGGTTTGTCGAGGAACTTCTTGAGTTGCAGTAAAGGAGTGAATGACCCTTTGGAAGTTCCAGATGTTAGATGTGATTAGCCTCCAGACGCCTCAGCTGGAAATGGGCCTCATCTCGCCTGGAGGGGAGAACCTTCTGGATTTTCTCGAGTTGCGGCAGGTGCTCTCGACTTACGACTGGGACCTCAGGGACCCGCTCTGGTGGCCTCAGGAAAGGCCAGTCCCCATGCGAGATGCTCGGGGGCCTCTCGGGATTCCTCTCCCGTCGAAGCCGGGGCCTAAGACCTTGTGTGGAATCGGTGCCGGAACCTGAGTATTCCTCTCCAGTGCTGACATGGATCTTGGGGTACTTCTGGAGTCTCCCCAGGGGAGTCAGTCCTCGTCTCGAGTGGGGGCATGCAGGTGCGCTTTCCTCCCGAGCTGTAACAGCAGTGTCGCGCTTCCCTTGGCGTGGATCAAGGGATCTGGGGCTTTCCCTCGAGGCTTTCCCACGAGGTTTTCCCACGAGGCTTTCCCACAGGGCTGTCCCACGTGCCACCTTGGTGTGCGTCGATCCTCGACTTGAAAGTCGAGGCAGTGCAGGGAAAACAGTTTCCCTGGAATGGACTGAGACTATCTGCAGGACTCTGGGAATATTGACATGACACTGGAGTTCGTCTCGACTTTCCTGTGGAGAGCGCCTCCTCTTGAGATGCGAGCGGAACGCCGGGAATTTTTTTCCGACCAGCGCAGGGAAAGGATCCCTCCTCTCGAGCTAGGAGGCGGAAACGGGTCTCCGCTGGATGTGGGCGGGACTCTCGTGCTTCCTCTCGAGTGGAGACCGGTTTTTCGAGGAACTTCTTGAGTTGCAGTAAGGGTGTGAAGGACCCTTTGGAAGTTCCAGAGTTTAGGTGTGATTAGCCTCAGGACGCCTCAGCGGAAATGGGCCTCATCTCGCCTGGAGGGGCAGAACCTCCTGGATTTTCTCGAGTTGCGGCAGGTGCTCTCGACTTACGACGGGAACCTCAGGGACCCGCTGTGGTGGCGTCAGGAAAGGCCAGTCCCCATGCGAGTTGCTCGAGGCCCTCTCGGGATTCCTCTCCCGTCGATGCAGGGGCCTAAGATCTTGTGTGGAGTCGGTGCCGGAACCTGAGGATTCCTCTCCAGTGCTGACATGGATCTTGGGGTACTTCTGGAGTCTCCCCAGGGGAGTCAGTCCTCGTCTCGAGTGGGGGCATGCACGTGCACTTTCCTACCGAGCTGTAGCAGCAGTGTCGCGCTTCCCTTCGTGTGGATCAAGGGATCTGTGGCTTTCCATCAAGGCTTTCCCACGAGGCTTTCCCACAGTGCTGTCCCACGTGCCACCGTGGTGTGAGTCCGAACCCCGGCTAGAAAGTCGAGGACAGTGCAGGGAAAACAGGTTTCCCTGGAATGGACTGAGACATCTGGGGGACTCTGGGAATGGTGGCACAACCCTGGAGTTCCTCTCAACATTCCTGTGGAGAGCGCCTCCTCTTGAGATGCGAAGGGAAGCCGGGAATTCTTTCCCGACCACGCAGGGAAAGGATCCCTACTCTCGAGCTAGGAGGCGGAAACGGGTCTCTGCTGGATGTGGGCGGGAATCTCGTGCTTCCTCTCGAGTCGGAGACCGGTTTGTCGAGGAACTTCTTGAGTTGCAGTAAAGGAGTGAAAGACCCTTTGGAAGTTCCAGATGTTAGATGCGATTAGCCTCCAGACGCCTCAGCGGAAATGGGCCTCATCTCGCCTGGAGGGGAGAACCTCCTGGATTTTCTCGAGTTGCGGCAGGTGCTCTCGACTTACGACTGGGACCTCAGGGACCCGCTCTGGTGGCCTCAGGAAAGGCCAGTCCCCATGCGAGATGCTCGGGGGCCTCTCGGGATTCCTCTCCCGTCGAAGCCGGGGCCTAAGACCTTGTGTGGAATCGGTGCCGGAACCTGAGGATTCCTCTCCAGTGCTGACATGGATCTTGGGGTACTTCTGGAGTCTCCCCAGGGGAGTCAGTCCTCGTCTCGAGTGGGGGCATGCACGTGCGCTTTCCTCCCGAGCTGTAGCAGCAGTGTCAGCGCTTCCCTTGGCGTGGATCAAGGGATCATGGGGCTTTCCCTCGAGGCTTCCCATGAGGCTTTTCCCACGAGGCTTTCCCACAGGGCTGTCCCACGTGCCACCTGTGGTGTGCGTCGATCCTCGACTTGAAAGTCGAGGCAGTGCAGGGAAAACAGTTTCCCTGGAATGGACTGAGACTTCTGCAGGACTCTGGGAATATTGACATGACACTGGAGTTTCGTCTCGACTTTCCTGTGGAGAGCGCCTCCTCTTGAGATGCGAGCGGAACGCCGGGAATTTTTTCCGACCAGGCAGGGAAAGGATCCCTCCCTCTCGAGCTAGGAGGCGGAAACGGGTCTCCGCTGGATGTGGGCGGGACTCTCGTGCTTCCTCTCGAGTGGAGACCGGTTTTTTCGAGGAACTTCTTGAGTTGCAGTAAGGGTGTGAAGGACCCTTTGGAAGTTCCAGAGTTTAGGTGTGATTAGCCTCAGGACGCCTCAGCGGAAATGGGCCTCATCTCGCCTGGAGGGCAGAACCTCCTGGATTTTCTCGAGTTGCGGCAGGTGCTCTCGACTTACGACGGGAACCTCAGGGACCCGCTGTGGTGGCGTCAGGAAAGGCCAGTCCCCATGCGAGTTGCTCGAGGCCCTCTCGGGATTCCTCTCCCGTCGATGCAGGGGCCTAAGATCTTGTGTGGAGTCGGTGCCGGAACCTGAGGATTCCTCTCCAGTGCTGACATGGATCTTGGGGTACTTCTGGAGTCTCCCCAGGGGAGTCAGTCCTCGTCTCGAGTGGGGGCATGCACGTGCACTTTCCTACCGAGCTGTAGCAGCAGTGTCGCGCTTCCCTTCGTGTGGATCAAGGGATCTGTGGCTTTCCATCAAGGCTTTCCCACGAGGCTTTTCCCACAGTGCTGTCCACGTGCCACCGTGGTGTGAGTCCCAACCCCGGCTAGAAAGTCGGGACAGTGCAGGGAAAACAGGTTTCCCTGGAATGGACTGAGACATCTGGGGGACTCTGGGAATGGTGGCACAACCCCTGGAGTTCCTCTCAACATTTCTGTGGAGAGCGCCTCCTCTTGAGATGCGAAGGGAAACGCCGGGAATTCTTTCCCGACCACGCAGGGAAAGGATCCCTACTCTCGAGCTAGGATGGCGGAAACGGGTCTCTGCTGGATGTGGGCGGGAATCTCGTGCTTCCTCTCGAGTCGGAGACCGATTTGTCGAGGAACTTCTTGAGTTGCCAGTAAAGGAGTGAAAGACCCTTTGGAAGTTCCAGATGTTAGATGCGATTAGCCTCCAGACGCCTCAGCGGAAATGGGCCTCATCTCGCCTGGAGGGGAGAACCTCCTGGATTTTCTCGAGTTGCGGCAGGTGCTCTCGACTTACGACTGGGACCTCAGGGACCCGCTCTGGTGGCCTCAGGAAAGGCCAGTCCCCATGCGAGATGCTCGGGGGCCTCTCGGGATTCCTCTCCCGTCGAAGCCGGGGCCTAAGACCTTGTGTGGAATCGGTGCCGGAACCTGAGGATTCCTCTCCAGTGCTGACATGGATCTTGGGGTACTTCTGGAGTCTCCCCAGGGGAGTCAGTCCTCGTCTCGAGTGGGGGCATGCAAGTGCGCTTTCCTCCCGAGCTGTAGCAGCAGTGTCACGCTTCCCTTCGCGTGGATCAAGGGATCAGGGGCTTTCCCTCGAGGCTTTCCCATGAGGCTTTCCCACGAGGCTTTCCCACTGGGCTGTCCCACGTGCCACCGTGGTGTGAGTCGATCCTCGGCTTGAAAGTCGAGGCAGTGTAGGGAAAACAGGTTTCCCTGGAATGGATTGAGACATCTGGGGGACTCTGGGAATGTGGCACGACCCTGGAGTTCCTCTCGCCTTTCCTGTGGAGAGCGCCTCCAATTGAGATGCGACGGGAAGGCCGGGAATTCTTTCCCGACCACGCAGGGAAAGGATCCCTCCTCTCGAGCTAGGAGGCGGAAACGGGGCTCCTCTGGTATGTGGGCGGGACTCTCGTGCTTCCTCTCGAGTGGAGACGGGTATGTCGGGGAACTTCTTGAGTTGCAGTCAAGGGTGTGAAGGACCCTTTGGAAGTTCCAGAGTTTAGGTGTGATTAGCCTCGAGGACGCCTCAGCGGAAATGGGCCTCATCTCGACTGGAGGGCAGAACCTCCTGGATTTTCTCGAGTTGCGGCAGGTGCTCTCGACTTACGACGGGGAACCTCAGGGACCCGCTGTGGTGGCGTCAGGAAAAGGCCAGTCCCCATGCGAGTTGCTCGGAGGACCCTCTCGGGATTCCTCTCCCGTCGATGCAGGGGCCTAAAGATCTTGTGTGGAGTCGGTGCCGGAACCTGAGGATTCCTCTCCAGTGCTGACATGGATCTTGGGGTACTTCTGGAGTCTCCCCAGGGGAGTCAGTCCTCGTCTCGAGTGGGGGCATGGCACGTGCACTTTCCTACCGAGCTGTAGCAGCAGTGTCGCAGCTTCCCTTCGTGTGGATCAAGGATCTGTGGCTTTCCATCAAGGCTTTCCCACGAGGCTTTCCCACAGTGCCTGTCCCACGTGCCACCGTGGTGTGAGTCCAACCCCGGCTAGAAAGTCGAGACAGTGCAGGGAAAACAGGTTTCCCTGGAATGGACTGAGACATCTGGGGGACTCTGGGAATGGTGGCACAACCCTGGAGTTCCTCTCAACATTTCCTGTGGAGAGCGCCTCCTCTTGAGATGCGAAGGGAACGCCGGGAATTCTTTCCCCGACCACGCAGGGAAAGGATCCCTACTCTCGAGCTAGGAGGCGGAAACGGGTCTCTGCTGGATGTGGGCGGGAATCTCGTGCTTCCTCTCGAGTCGAGACCGGTTTGTCGAGGAACTTCTTGAGTTGCAGTAAAGGAGTGAAAGACCCTTTGGAAGTTCCAGATGTTAGATGCGAATTAGCCTCCAGACGCCCTCAGCGGAAATGGGCCTCATCTCGCCTGGAGGGGAGAACCTCCTGGATTTTCTCGAGTTGCGGCAGGTGCTCTCGACTTACGACTGGGACCTCAGGGACCCGCTCTGGTGGCCTCAGGAAAGGCCAGTCCCCATGCGAGATGCTCGGGGGCCTCTCGGGATTCCTCTCCCGTCGAAGCCGGGGCCTAAGACCTTGTGTGGAATCGGTGCCGGAACCTGAGGATTCCTCTCCAGTGCTGACATGGATCTTGGGGTACTTCTGGAGTCTCCCCAGGGGAGTCAGTCCTCGTCTCGAGTGGGGCATGCAAGTGCGCTTTCCTCCGAGCTGTAGCAGCAGTGTCACGCTTCCCTTCGCGTGGATCAAGGGATCAGGGGCTTTCCCTCGAGGCTTTCCCATGAGGCTTTCCCACGAGGCTTTCCCACAGGGCTGTCCCACGTGCCACCGTGGTGTGAGTCGATCCTCGGCTTGAAAGTCGAGCAGTGTAGGGAAAACAGGTTTCCCTGGAATGGACTGAGACATCTGGGGACTCTGGGAATGTGGCACGACCCTGGAGTTCCTCTCGCCTTTCCTGTGGAGAGCGCCTCTTGAGATGCGACGGGAAGGCCGGGAATTCTTTCCGACCACGCAGGGAAAGGATCCTCCTCTCGAGCTAGGAGGCGGAAACGGGCTCCTCTGGTTGTGGGCGGGACTCTCGTGCTTCCTCTCGAGTGGAGTCGGGTATGTCGGGAACTTCTTGAGTTGCAGCAAGGGTGTGAAGGACCCTTTGGAAGTTCCAGAGTTTAGGTGTGATTAGCCTCAAGACGCCTCAGTGGAAATGGGCCTCATCTCGAATGGAGGGGAGAACCTCCTGGATTTTCTCGAGTTGCGGCAGGTGCTCTCGACTTACGACGGGGACATCAGGGACCCGCTCTGGTGGCCTCAGGAAAGGCCAGTCCCCTTGCGAGTTGCTCGG
>NW_017200142.1:0-7102 GCF_001704415.2 Capra hircus
CCCCGGAGTGACTTAATCACTCCCCCCGGAGTACTTTCGGGTACTCCCCCAGTGTTGAGTGTTCGGGACGGCTAGGACCCCACTCAGGGTGCCGCGGACCCCCCTGTAGGATAGACAGGGTGAGGACGAGTGGGAAGTGTTCAAGGGTTTTAAGAGAAACCTGGTGCTCTAGAGGTTGAAAAGAAAACCTGCTATCTTAGGGTTTAAAACAAAACCCCCCTTGGCTAAGGTAAAACCTTTTTGTCAAGGCAGACTTTTCTATAACTCTTAATTTTCTGACACGGGTAACAATGACTCAAAACAATGACACCTCTTTATACAAGTAATTTTGTAACTGTTAAACAAAAAAGACAAATTAAAGATTAAAAGGCTCGTGTTACGAGACCAATGTCCTTGGTTTCCAGAAAAGAGATTTAGATACTTGGATAAAGGTAATAAAACAGCTAAAAACTAATTATACTTTGCATGGGCCTGTAAATGCTTTTGCTCTGTAAAATATTATTACAAATGTTCTGGACCCCCGTCATGAGGCTGTTAGTTAGATAGCCTATGGGAGAGACTATAGCAGTGGATCGTAGTGGGTCTCCACCTATTACGCAGATCATATTTTCTGCCATTGGCAAACAAAAGGAGAGAGACTGTACTCTTCCTCCCGAGGAAGGAGGGTGCTTATAGGACGCAGCGGCCGAGCGCCCTGGAGAGCCCCCTCCCCCTCTACACAAACCAAACCTTTAAAAGAGTTGTCTTATTTAAGGCGACCACTGCAACCTCTGCTTGCGCCTCCCCAGGGCTTAAGAACTCCCACTTTATATCCAAAGCCTCCAGAACATTGCTTAAGTTTGAAAACGATAGTGACAATATTTTTGAGCAAAAGAGCTTTTAAAACAGAGCTTGCTCCTTGCATAAAATCCCCTCAGGAGGGGCCTCACCCCAACAAAAAAAGAAAAAGGAAGAAAAACAGGAAAAAAAAAAAAAAATTCGTAATAAAAAGGACTTAACAAATGCAAAATGTTTCTCTTGAGGCCAAATAGAACATTTTTTGCCAAAATGTCTTGCTAAACAGAGATAACAAGCCGTACCAAACAACCCCAGGTAGCTCAGGCCTGGACCTCAGTTCCACCACCTTAATAATAATAGCTCCTGACTCAGATTCCAGTGGCTAGTCCCCTGCCTGAGGACATTGTAAGACTTGTTGCTGGGGCATAGCTTGCTTTCTTTTCAAAAAATTTCGGTAGTGTCTTGTGTAGTAAATTCTGATTATACTAAAAAAATTGAAGTTTTGATATCGCCACCTGCTAAAACTGTGCAATTAAAATTAAAAAATAGCACAGCTTTTGCTTTTACCTTATTACCAGACAGAAAAACCAGACAAAAAAAAGCCCAGAGGATCTAGATCTAGCTTTTTGGGTGCAAAAAATTGCAGCTTCTAGGCCTTTAAAAGATTTTTTAAAGATATAAAATGTCATGGCTGTTAGACAATAGACAAGACGTTTCTTACATTGCTGAGAGACTAGCGCAGCTCCTGGCCAACATATACTACTGAAAAGGAGTTGGTGGGGATTAGAAAAGGTGGTATGCAGGATAAAAATGCTATAGAGTAAGAGGTGAGAGAGAGTTTAAAACCTTGGTGAATAGTGAGCTCCCCGTTGCTGGAAGTATTCAAGCAAAGATTAAATGGTTACTTGTCATCTAAAAGGCTATAGACCAGATTTGGGTTATAAAAAGATCATTAAAAAAGCTTTTCTTGCTTCTTATATTGGGTCTGCCAAAAGTTTTAAAACTGATAATGTCCTTTTAAAGCTGCTGAGAGATTGTTTACTAACTTTAAATGATTTCCAAAAATTATTAGGTGATATTAATTGGATATGCCCACATTTAAAACTGACTTTTGTAGATTTAAAGCCTTTTGTTTGATTGCTGAAAATAACAATCCTAATCCCAGTTCTAAGAAAAAGTTGACTAGTGTGACACAGTTGGCTTTCGTTAAAGTGAATGAGGCTTTAAATGATCAGTTAATTAAGATTAATATTGCCAAAAAAGGAGATTAAATTATTCTTGCCACAAATGTATACCTACAGGATGCTTGTGACAAGAAGGCCCATTGGTTCCATCTAATGACCCCCCAAAAAAGTTTTATCTTATCCCAACTTGGTGGAACAATGGCCTCTGCCTAAGAAAAAATTACTGACATATTAATTTAAAAAGATTAATTCAAGCATACTGATTTATTAAATTGTTCGTAAAGAGCCATCAAAAATTGTAATTCCATATAACAAAAAAACAACTTGATGCTTTTCAAATGTTTGCTGATTGGCAGATTGCTATAGGAAATTCTTGTGATCAGATCTTGCATCATTTACCCTCATGCTTTGTTAATTCAAAAATTAAAAAAGGAGAAATTAAGTATAGTTTTCCCCCATCAGATTTTACAACATGTTCTCTTTGTAATAAGTTAAATGCTGATTCGTTTGGAACAGTAAAAATAAAAAGCCATTGGTAAAGCAAAAAGATCTCCAGATAACAAAAAGATCCCGACCCAGAATTTGCTGCGGGTCGAGGAAGTGTTTATATTTTTTCCACAGGGTGCAGATTCGTCAATTTGGATCCCGGACAGACTGATTCGCCACAAAAAGAAAAAGGGAACTTCTCTGCCGCCACCGCCGCGCGGAAACAGCCGTGCACCAAAAGCTGCGGGCGGGGCCAGCCTGACTGACGGAACCAGTGCACCGCACTCGCAGCCCCGTTACAGCGCGCCAGTGTCAGAGGGCGGGGTGAAGGCCGCTGCTCCCACCGGCAGAAGAGGCAAAAGAAACATCAAGATCCCGGCGGGACTAACAGCTGCTGCAGCGCAAACTCCAACCAGAAAATGACTCTATTTACTCTATTTTGGCTTGTCTATCCTCTCCTTATGTTCTTCTTTTCACCAATGATTCCAGAAAACTTAACGTACCTAATGTAGCGACTTGTGAACCATGGATGTTTTCATCTTGTTTAACTCCTCAAAGTAATGTCTGCTCTTTTGTGGTTTTAAAGATGTCCTGTAACTGTAACAACTTATTGATATGATAATTATGTTCTTGCTGTGTTACAATAACTGTTATTGTTACTATGGGCAGCGGTCATTGACTCAACAAGTGTAAATGCCCAATATGTTAAAAAATCAAGTTTTAGGTGTTTTGGAACAGCTCAGATATTAGTTTAGACTTAGGGAAACTGCATAACCAGATTCAGACCTTGGAACACTCCCGATTAGATTTTACCACCGCAGGAGAAGCCAATGACTTTTTCCACACTTTCTCTAACTTCATTTCTGGAAAGACTATTCTGTCTACTCTTTATAATCTTGCTCCTCGTAATCATTCTTCCCTGTATTGTCTAGATTCTTCGGCAGAGCATTCGGAATCTCGCGACCGAACTGCACCTGATTTTAAACATAAATAATTAATTATTTAAAATAAAAAGGGTGAGATGCTGGGAGCCAGTGTGAGGAATCCCGCCCGTGACAAGGTCATGAGGAAGGAAGCTGACATACGCAAGGCGTGCTCAGACTTCAGGGACCCCTCTGCAAATTCCTAAGCACGTACCCCAACAAAAATCTGCCGGCTTTTTGCTCTGCTTTTTCCACTCTTCTGACATTCTCTGGAAAAAGTCAAATCAGGGCTTTAGTCTTCTGCATTTGAAAGAGTGTTTCAATCCAAAAACCCCTCCGATGGCTTTCTAGCCTGCCTGCAGGACTCGTACAGCTGCGCATGTGATTGTTTGAGGCCTCCTGACCGCAGGAGGCACAGGAAGCTTAAAACATCCTAGGAATGTAGGAGCTTCCAAGGAGTCAAAATCTTTAGAATAGGACTGATTAAAGGTTTCATTTTTTGGGTCAATGCTTGCTGCCAAATTTTCATATCCTTTATTTTTAGATATAGTTGGTATATAGAAAAACAAGTAGTAGACCTGGTATTAGCAACATTAGATCTTTGAGTTAAGTACCTTCTTTGTTATATCCCACTCACCTTTTGTTCTATAGAGATGTAACTTTAATGCTTTAAGGAGATGCAGATTAAAAAAAAAAACACTTCAGGGGAAACAAAATTAACATTCATTAAGGAAGAGAGCCAAAAAGTGTTAACAAGCCTCTTGGCCAAAAGATAATGTAAATCACCTGAGACCTTTTGTATACAAACTGATATACGGAAAGAATCTGGGTTGTGAACGCTACATAATTTTGTGTTACCCATTGATCTCCGTGTTTTATCAAAAGTATAAAAGGCCTTCTGAACAATAAAGGATGGGGCCAGTTTCTCGAACTAGTCTCTCGGCCTGGTTTCTTGGACTCTGGCTCCCCCCATGTCTCTCTCTCTCTCTCTCTTCTCTCCCCTTCCCTCTCTCTGCTCTTTACTTTAACTTCAGGCTGAATCTCCATCTGGGGCGCGAGGCTCGCCAGGTCTACTTACTTGCCCCGGCTGTTAAGACCGCACGAAAGGGAGCTTAAGGCGAGGCAACCTTAGATATTCAAGCGTGCGCCGGTGGCCCAACGTAGATGGTGCAAATTCCTTGTCTGGAATTTTATTGGCCTTCCGCGTAAACCAAGCTATTCAGCCCTCTTCCTCCACTTAATCTTCTTACTACACTATAGTTTCTTAATCTAATCTTACATTAATAAACAAACAAGTCTTTCCACGCCAACGCCGTCCACAATTCGAATTCCCTGGATCCACCGGGGCTGGACCCCGGCAGGCACCGACTCCACACAAGGTCTTAGGCCCTGGCATCGACGGGAGAGGAATCCGAGAGGCCCCCGAGCAACTCGCAAGGGGACTGGCCTTTCCTGAGGCACCAAGAGCGGGTCCCAGTGGTCCCCCGTCGTAAGGCGAGAGCACGTACCGCAACTCGAAAAAATCCAGGAGATTTCTCCCTCCAGGGGAGATGAGGCCCATTTCCGCTAAGGGCGTCTCGACTCTAACACACACCTAACCTCTGGAATTCCAAAGGATCCTTCACACCTTGCTGCAACTCAAGAAGTTCCCCAACATACCCGTCTCCACTCGAGAGGAAGCACGAGAGTCACGCCCACATCCAGAGGAGCCCCGTTTCTGCCTCCAAGTTCGAGAGGAGGGATCCTTTTGCTGCGTGGTCGGGAAAGAATTCCCGGGGTTCCCGTCGCATCTCAAGAGGAGGCGCTGTCCACAGGAAAGGCGAGAGGAACTCCAGGGTCGTGCCACCATTCCAGAGTCCCCCAGATGTCTCAGTCCATTCCAGGGAAGCCTGTTTCCCCGGCACTGCCTCGACTTTCAAACCGAGGATCGACTGACACCACGGTGGCACGTGGGACATCACTGGGGGAAAGCATCGTTGGAAAGCCTGGTGGAAGCCTGGGAAAGCCTCATGGGAAAGCTCGAGGGAAAGCCACAGATCCCTTGATCCAAGCGAAGGGAAGCGTGACACTGCTGCTACAGCTCGGGAGGAAAGCGCACTTGCATGTCCACACTCGAGACCAGGACTGACTCCCCTGGGGAGACTACAGAAGTACCCCAAGATCCATGTCAGCCCTGGAGAGGAATCCTCAGGTTCCGGCACAGACTCCACACAAGGACTTAGGCCCGGCATCGAGGGGAGAGGAATCCCGAGAGGCCCCCGAGCAACTCGTATGGGGACCTGCCTTTCCTGAGGCCACCAGAGCGGGATCCTGATGTCCCCGTTGTAAGTCGAGAGCACCTGCCGCAACTCGAGAAAATCCAGGAGGTTCTCCCTTCCAGGCGAGATGAGGCCCTTTCCGCTGAGGCGTCTCGAGGCTAATCACACCAAACCTCTGGAACTTCCAAAGGGCCCTTCACACACTTGCTAAAACTAAAGAAGTTCGCCGACATACCCGTCTTCACTCGAGAGGAAGCACGAGAGTCCCGCCCACATCTAGAGGAACCCCGTTTCCGCCTCCTAGCACGAGAGGAGGTATCCTTTGCCTGATTGGTCGGAAAGAATTCCCGGCGTTCCCGTCGCATCTCAAGAGGAGGCACTCTCCACAGGAAAGGCGAGCGGAACTCCAGGGTCGTGCCACAATTTCCAGAGTCCCCCAGATGTCTCAGTCCATTCCAGGGAAACCTGTTTCCCTACACTGCCTCGAATTTCAGGACGAGGATCCACTCACACCACGGTGGCACGTGGGACAGCCCTTTGGGAAATCCTTGAGGGAAAGCCACAGATCCCTTGATCCATGCGAAGAGAAGCGTGACACTGCTGCTACAGCTCAGGAGGAAAGCGCACCTGCATGCCCCCACTCGAGACGAGGACTGACTCCCCTGGGGAGACTCCAGAAGTACCCCAAGATCTATGTCAGCACTGGAGAGGAATCCTCAGGTTCCGGCACCGACTCCACACAAGGTCTTAGGCCCCGGCATCGACGGGAGAGAAATCCGAGAGGCCCCCGAGCAACTCGCATGGGGACTGGCCTTTCCTGAGGCCACCAGAGCGGGTCCCTGAGGACCCCGTCGTAAGTCGAGAGCACCTGCACCAACTCAAGAAAATGCAGGAGGTTCTCCCCTCCAGGGGAGATGAGGCCCATTTCCTCTGAGGCGTCCCCAGGCTAATTAACCTAACCTCTGGAACTTCCAAAGGGTCCTTCACACCCTTGCTACAACTCAAGAAGTTCCCCGACATACCCGTCTCCACTCGAGAGGAAGCACGAGAGTCCCGCCCACATCCAGAGGAGCCCGTTTCCGCCTCATAGCTCGAGAGGAGGGATCTTTCCCTGTGTGGTCGGGAAAGAATTCCTGGCGTTCCGTCGCATCTCAAGAGGAGGCGCTCTCCACAGGAAAGGAGAGAGGAACTCCAGGGTCGTGCCACCATTCCAGAGTCCCCCAGATGTCTCAGTGCATTCCAGGGAAACCTGTTTTCCCTGCACTGCCTCGACTTTCAAGCGAGGATCGACTCACACACGGTGGCACGTGGGACAGCCCTGTGGGAAAGATCGAGGAAAGCCTCGTGGGAAAGCCTCGAGGGAAAGCACAGTTCTTTTGATCAAACCGAAGGAAAGTGTGACACTGCTGCTACAGCTCGGGAGGAAAGCGCACGTGCAAGCCCCCACTCGAGACGAGGACTGACTCCCCTGGGG
>NW_017200143.1:0-7101 GCF_001704415.2 Capra hircus
CAGGCGCGTCCGGACAGCTGCTTGCACTTTGACCGTGCGGAGAGCCCGGGTCTGCCCGTGGGCAGCCACGCGACCGGCGCCCAGAGTACCTGGCCCATTGCCACTTGACCTGGCAGGGCTGGGCGGTGGGAGCCTCGGTCCCGACGCCGGCCTCTGTCCCGAGGACCGTTCGCTGCGCTCCGCGGGCTGTTCAGAGTGGCAGCCGGCCCAGGTCCTGGCTTGTGAGCAATGCGACTCCGTCCTTCTCCGAGCCAACGCCGCGGTGTCAATCCGCGAACGGCCAAGCCCACCACCCCGAGGCTACGCCGAGTCCCGCCGCCGAGTATAACTCACCATCGGCGCCCTCTCAGGGGAACCTGTTCCCTGCACGTGTGGCGACATGAAAGCACTGTAGGAGCTCCGACTCACACCACCGGGGGCACGACCGAGGATGTGGGCTCTGCAGCTCCCAAGTCCTTGGTGACAGCCATGATGGGAGAAAAGTGGGAAACCTAGGCCTGTGAGCGATCAGCATCACCCCGTCGTGTAAGCCGAAGAACGCTTTTTAACCCTAGAGGAGAGGGCAATCAACGCGAAAGCACAATGGTTGCCGACACCCGTTCCTTTTGAATCCACCCACCTCCTTTAATCGGGATAAGCGCTGGACCAAGAGGGCTTTACAGCTAGGGAGGGGAAGGATTTCCACTGGGGCGCGCACGATGCATGCCCCCAACTCGAGCCTGAGGAGTGATACACTGCCCGCCTTGGGCGAGGACTCCAGAAGTACCCCAACGATCCATGTCAGCACATGGCGAGGAATTCTCAGGTTCCGGCACCGACTCCACACAAGATCTTAGGCCCCTGGCATCGACGGTGACGAATCCGAGAGGCCCCCGAGCAACTCACATGGTGACTGGCCTTTCCTGAGGCCACCGAGAGCGGGTCCCTGAGGTCCCTGTCGTAAGTCGAGAAGCACCTGCCTCAAATCGAGAAATCCAGGAGGTTCTCCCCTCCAGGCGAGATGAGGCCCATTTCTGCTGAGGCGTCTCCAGGCGAATCACACACCTAATCTCTGGAACTACCAAAGCTCATTCACACCCTTGCTGCAACTCAAGAAGTTCCCCAACATACCCGTCTGCACTCGAGTTGAAGCACGAGAGTCCCGCCACGACGAGATGAGACCCGTTTCCGCCTCCTAGCTCGAGAGAAAGGATCCTTTCCCTGCGTGGTCGGGAAAGAATTCCCGGCGTTCCCGTCGCATCTCAAGAGGAGGCGCTCTACACAGGAAAGGCAAGAGGCACTCCAGGGTCGGCCACCATTCCCAGAGTCCCCCAGATATTCAGTCCATTCCAGGGAACCCTGTTTTCGCTGCACTGCCTCGACTTTCAAGCCGAGGATCCACTCACACCACGGTGGCACGTGGGACAGCTCTGTGGTAAAGCCTCGTTGAAAGCCTCAAGTGAAAGCCACAGATCCCTTGATCCACGCGAGGGGAAGCGTGACACTGCTGCTACAGCTCGGGAGGAAAGCGCAGGTGCATGGCCCCACTCGAGACGAGGACTGACTCCACTGGGGAGGACTCCCAGAAGTACCCCAAAGATTCCAGGTCAGCACTGGAGAGGAATCGCTCAGGTTCCTTCACCGGACTCCACACAAGATCTTAGGCACCGCATAGACGGGAGAGGAATCCCTAGAGGCCCCGAGCACCTCGCAAGGGGACTGGACCTTTCCTGAGGCCACCAGAGCGGGTCCCTGAGGTCCCCGTCGTAAAGTCCGAGAGCACCTCTGCCACAACTCGAGAAAATCCAGGAGGTTTCTCCCCTCCAGGCGAGATGAGGCCCAATTCCGCTGAGGCGTCTCGAGGCTATCACACCTATCCTCTGAAACCTACAAAGGGTCCTTCACACCATTGTTGCAACTCAACAAGTTCCCCGACATACCCGTGTCCACTCGAGAGGAAGCAGGAGAGACCCGCCCACATCCAGAGGAGCCCTGTTTCCGCCTCCTAGCTCGAGAGGAGGGATCCTTTCCCTGCGGGGTCGGGAAAGAATTCCCGGCGTTCCCATCGCATCTCAAGAGGAGGCGCTCTCCACAGGAAACGCCGAGAGGAACTCCAGGGTCGAGCCACATTCCAGAGTCCCCCAGATGTCTCAGTCCATTCAAGGGTAATCTGTTTTCCCTGCACTGCCTCGACTTTCAAGCGAGGGATCGACTCACACCACGGGTGGCACGTGGGACAGCCCTGTGGGAAAGCCTTGTGGGAAAGCTCGTGGGAAAGCCTCGAGAGAAAGCCACATATCCCTTGATCCAAGCAAAGGGAAGCGTGACACTGCTGCTTCAGCTCGGGAGGAAAGCGCACGTGCATGCCCCCACTCGAGACGAGGACTGACTCTCCTGGGGTGTCTCCAGAAGTACCCCAAGATCCATGTCAGCACTGGAGAGGAATCCTCAGGTTCCGGCACCGAATCCACAAAAAGTCTTAGGCCCCGGCATCGACGGGAGAGGAATCCCGAGAGGCCGTCCAGCAACTCGCATGGGGACTGGCCTTTCCTGAGGCCACAAGTGCGGGTCCCTAAGGTCCCCGTCGTAAGTCGGGAGCACCTGTTACAACTCGCGAAAATCCACGAGGTTCTCCCCTCCAAGCGAGATGAGGCCCATTTCCGCTGAGGCGTCTCGAGGCTAATCACACCTAACCTCTGGAACTTCCAAACGGTTCTTCACACCCTTGCTGCAACTCAAGAAGTTCCCCGACCTACCCGGTCTCCACAAAGAAGAAGCGCGGGAAGTCCCGCCCACATCCAAAGGAGTCCCGTTTCTGCCTCCTGGCTCGAGACAAGGGATCCTTTCCCTGCGTGATCGGGAAAGAATTCCCGGCGTACCCGTCGCATCTTAAGTGGAGGCGCTCTCCACAGAAAAGTTCGAGAGGAACTCCCAGGGTCTTGCCACATTCCCAGAGTCCCCCAGATGTCTCAGTCCATTCCAGGGAAACCTGTTTTCCCTTCACTGCCTCGACTTCAAGACGAGGATCGACATCGACACACACCACGGTGGCACGTGGGACAGCACTTTGGGAAAGCCTCGAAGGAAAGGCACAGATCCCTTGACCCATGCGAAGAGAAGCGTGACACTGCTACTACAGCTCAGGAGGAAATCGCACGTGCAGGCCCCCACTCGGGACGAGGACTGACTCCCTAGGGAGACTCCCGAAGTACCCCAAGTTCCATGTCAGCACTGGTGAGGAATCCTCAGGTTCCGGCACAGACTCCACACAAGGTCTTATGCCCCGGCATCGACGGGAGAGAAATCCCGAAAGGCTCCCGAGCAACTCACATGAGGACTGGCCTTTCCTGAGGCCACCAGAGCGGGTCCCTGTGGTCCCCGTCGTAAGTCGAGAGCACCTGCTGCAACTCGAGAAAATCCAGGAGGTTCTCCCCTCCAGGCGAGATGAGGCACATTTCCGCTGAGGCGTCTCGAGTCTAATCACACCTAACCTCTGGAACTTCCAAAGGGTCCCTCACACCCTTTCCGCAACCCAAGAAGTTCCCCGACATACCCGTCTCCACTCGAGAGGAAGCACGAGAGTCCCTCCCACATCCAGAGGAGCCTCGTTTCCGCCTCCTAGCTCGAGAGGAGGGATCCTTTCCCTGTGTGGTCGGGAAAGAATTCCCGGCGTTCCTGTCGCATCTCAAGAGGAGGCGCTCTCCACAGGAAAGGAGAGAGGAACTCCAGGGTTGTGCCCCCATTCCCAGAGTCCCGCAGATGTCTCAGTCCATTCCAGGGAAACCTGTTTTCCCTGCACTGCCTCGACTTTCAAGCCGAGGATCGACTCACACCACAGTGGCACGTGGGACAGCCCTGTGGGAAGCCTCGTGGGAAAGCCACAGATCACTTGATCCACGCGAAGGGGAGCATGACACTGCTGCTACAGCTCGGGAGGAAAGTGCACGTGCATGGCCCCACTCGAGACGAGGACTGACACCACTGGGGGACTCCAGAAGTACCCCAAGATCCATGTCAGCACTGGAGAGTAATCATCAGGTTCCAGCACCGACTCCACACAAGATCTTAGGCCCCGGCATCGACGGGAGAGGAATCCCGACAGGCCCCGAAGCAACTCGCATGGGGACTCGCCTTTCCTGAGGCCACCAGAGCGGGTCCCTGAGGTCGCCGTCGTAAGTTGAGAGCACCTGCCGCAACTCGAGAATATCCAGGAGGTTCTCCCCTCAAGGCGACATGAGGCCCATTTCCGCTGATGCGTCTCGAGTCTAATCACATCTAACATCTGGAACTTCCAAAGGGTCCTTCACACCCTTGCTGCAACTCAAGAAGTTCCCCGACATACCCGTCTCCACTCGAGAGGAAGCACGAGAGTCCCGCCAACATCCAGAGGAGCCCCGTTTCCGCCTCCTAGCTCGAGAGGAGGGATCCTTTCACCAGCGTGGTCGGGAAAGAATTCCCGCGTTCCATTGCATCTCAAGAGGAGGCGCTCTCCACAGGAAAGGCGAGAGGAAGTCCAGGGTCGTGCCACCATTCCCAGAGTCCCCTGGATGTCTCAGTCCATTCCAGGGAAAACTGTTTTCCCTGCACTGCCTCGACTTTCAAGCCGAGGATCGACTCACACCACGGTGGCACGTGGAACAGCCCTGTGGGAAAGTCTCGTGGGAAAGCCTCGAGGGAAAATCCACATCCCTTGATCCACGCGAAGGGAAGCGCGACACTGCTGCTACAGCTCGGGAGGAAAGCGCACGTGCATGCCCCCACTCGAGACGAGGACTGACTGCCCTGGGGAGACTCCAGAAGTACCCCAAGATCCATGTCTGCACTGGAGAGGAATCCTCAGGTTCCAGCACCTAGTCCACACGAGGTCTTAGGCCCTAGCATCGACGGGAGAGGAATCCCGAGAGGCCCCCGAGCAACACGCATGGGACTGTCCTTTCCTGAGGCCACAAGAGCGGGTCCCTGAGGTCCCCGCCGTAAGTCGAGAGCATCTGCCACAACTCGAGAAAATCCAGGAGGTTCTCCCCTCCAGGCGAGATGAGGCCCATTTCCCTGAGGCGTCTCGAGGCTAATCAAACCTAACCTCTGGAACTTCCAAAGGGTCCTTCACACCCTTGCTGCAACTCAAGAAGTTCCCCGACATACCCGTCTCCACTCGAGAGGAAGCACGAGAGTCCGGACCACACCCAGAGGAGCCCCATTTCCGCCTCCTAGCTCGAGAGGAGGGATCCTTTCCCGCGTGGTCGGGAAAGAATTCCCGACGTTCCCGTCGCATCTCAAGAGGAGGCGATCTCCACAGGAAAGGCGAGCGGAACTCCAGGGTCGTGCCACCATTCCCAGAGTACCCCAGATGTCTCAGTCCATTCCAGGGAAACCTGTTTCCCTACACTGCCTCGACTTTCAGGCCGAGGATCCACTCACACCAGGTGGCACGTGGGACAGCCGCTTTGGAAAGCCTCGAGGGAAAGCCACAGATCCCTTGATCCACGCGAAGGGAACCATGACACTGCTGCTGACAGCTCGGGAGGAAAGCGCACCTGCATGCCCCACACTGCGGACGAGGACTGACTCCCCTGGGGAGACTCCAGAAGTAACCCAATATCCATGTCAGCACGGAGAGGAATTCTCAGGTTCCGGCACCGACTCCACACAAGATCTTAGGCCCCGGCATCAACGGGAGAGGAAACCCGAGAGGCCCCCGAGCAATTCGCATGGGGACTGGCCTTTCCTGAGGCCACCAGAGCGGGTCCCTGAGGTCCCCGTCGTAAGTCGAGAGCACCTGCCCCAACTCGAGAAAATCCAGGAGGTTCTCCCCTCCAGGCGAGATGAGGCCCATTTCCGCAGAGGCGTCTCGAGGCTAATCACATCTAACCTCTGGAACTTCCAAAGGGTCCTTCACACCCTTGCTGCAAACTCAAGAAGTTCCCCGACATACCCGTCTCCAGTCCAGAGGAAGCACCAGAGTCCGGACCCACATCCAGTGGAGCCTCGTTTCCGCCTCCTACCTCGAGAGGAGGGATCCTTTCCCTGCGTGTGTCGGGAAAGAATTCCCGGCGTTCCACGTCTGCATCTCAAGAGGAGGCGCTCTCCACAGGAAAGGCGAGAGGAACTCCAGGGTCGTGCCACCATTCCCAGAGTCCCCAGATGTCTCAGTCCATTCCAGGGAAACCTGTTTTCCCTGCACCTGCCTCGACTTTCAAGCCGAGGAATCGTCTCACACCACGGAGGCAAGTGGGACAGCCATGTGGGAAAGCCTCGTGGGAAAGCCTCGTGGGAAAGCCTCGAGGAAAGCACAGTCCCTTGATCCACGCGAAGGAAGCGTGACACTGCTGCTACAGTCTCGGGAGGAAAGCACACGTGCATGCCCCCACTCGAGACGTAGGACTGACTCCCTGGGAGACTCCAGAAGTACCCCAAGATCCATGTCAGCACTGGAGAGGAATCTCATGGTTCCGCACCTACTCCACACAAGATCTTAGGCCCCGCATCGACGGGAGAGGAATCCGAGAGGCCCCCGAGCAACTCGCATGGTACTGGCCTTTCCTGAGGCCACCAGAGCGGGTCCCTGAGGTCCCGTCGTAAGTCGAGAGCACCTGCCGCAACTCGAGAAGATCCAGGAGGTTCTCCCCTCCAGGCGAGATGAGGCCCATTTCGCTGAGGCGTCTCGAGGCTAATCACACCTAACCTCTGGAACTTCCAAAGGTCCTTCACACCCTTGCCCAACTCAAGAAGTTCCCCGACATACCCGTCTCCACTCGAGAGGAAGCACGAGAGTTCCGCCCACATCCAGAGGAGCCCCGTTTCCGCCTCCTAGCTCGAGAGGAGGGATCCTTTCCCTGCGTGGTCGGGAAAGAATTCCCGCGTTCCCGTCCCATCTCAAGAGGAGGCGCTCTCCACAGGAAAGGCGAGAGGAACTCCAGGGTCGTGCCACCATTCCAGAGTCCCCAAGATGTCTCAGTCCATTCCAGGGAAACCTGTTTTCCCTGCACTGCCTCGACTTTCAAGCGAGGATCGACTCACACCACGCACGTGGCTGTGGGAAAGCCTCGTGGGGAAAGCCTCGTGGGAAAGCCTCAGGAAAGCCACAGATCCCTTTTTGAGCCACAGCTGCTTACAGCTATGGAA
>NW_017200144.1:0-7100 GCF_001704415.2 Capra hircus
CTCAAGAAGGTAGCCGCCGGGGCCCGAATGCATCAAACGCCCGCCGTCTCCACTGGCAACATGAAGCACGAGAATGCCCGCCCACCGACCAGAGGATCCGCGCATGTTCCGGGGAAAGAGGATTCCCGAGGAGGCCCCGAGCAAACTCGCATGGACTGGCCTTTCCTGAGGCCACCAGAGCGGGTCCCTGAGGTCCCTGTTGTAAGTCGAGAGCACCTGCCACAACTCGAGAAAATGCAGGAGGTTCTACCCTCCAGGCGAGATGAGGCCCATTTCCGCTGAGGCGTCTGGAGGCTAATCACATCTAACCTCTGGAACTTCCAAAGGGTCCTTCACACCATTGCTGCAACTCAAGAAGTTCCCCGACATACCCGTCTCCACTCGAGAGGCAAGCACGAGATTCTCCGCCCACATCCAGAGGAGCCCCGTTTCCGACTCCTAGCTCGAGAGGAGGGATCCTTTCCCTGCGTGGTCGGGAAAGAATTCCCCGCGTTCCCGTCGCATCTCAAGAGGAGGCGCTCTCCACAGGAAAGGCGAGAGGAACTCCAGGGTCGTGCCACCATTCCCAGAGTCCCCCAGATGTCTCAGTCCATTCCAGGGAAAACTGTTTTCCCTGCACTGCCGTCGACTTTCAAGCCGAGGATCGACTCACACCACTGGTGGCACGTGGGACAGCCCTGTGGGAAAGCCTCGTGGGAAAGCCTCCGTGGGAAAGCCTCGAGGGAAAGCCACAGATCCCTTGATGCCACGCGAAGGGAAGCGTGAGACACTGCTGCTACAGCTCGGAGGAAAGCGCACGTGCATGCCCCCACTCGAGACGGAGGACTGACTCCCCTGGGGAGACTCCAGAAGTACCCCAAGATCCATGTCAGCACTGGAGAGGAATCCTCAGGTTCCGGCACTGACTCCACACAAGATCTTAGGCCCCGGCATCGACGGGAGAGGAATCCCGAGAGGCCCCCGAGCAACTCGCATGGGGACTGGCCTTTCCTGAGGCCACCAGAGCGGGTCCCTGAGGTCCCTGTCGTAAGTCGAGAGCACCTGCCGCAACTCGAGAAAATCCAGGAGGTTCTCCCCTCCAGGCGAGATGAGGCCCATTTCCGCTGAGGCGTCTCGAGGCTAATCACATCTAACATCTGGAACTTCCAAAGGGTCCTTCACACCCTTGCTGCAACTCAAGAAGTTCCCCGACATACCCGTCTCCACTCGAGAAGAAGCACGAGAGTCCCGCCCACATCCAGAGGAGACCCCGTTTCCCGCTCCTAGCTCGAGAGGAGGGATCCTTTCCCTGCGTGGTGGGGAAAGAATTCCCGGCGTTCCCGTCGCATCTCAAGAGGAGGCGCTCTCCATCAGGAAAGGCGAGAGGAACTCCAGGGTCGTGCCACCATTCCCAGAGTCCCCCAGATGTCTCAGTCCATTCCAGGGAAACCAGTTTTCCCTGCACTGCCTCGACTGTTCGAAGCCGAGGATCCACTCACACCACGGTGGCACGTGGGACAGCCCTGTGGGAAAGCCTCGTTGGGAAAGCCTCGTGGGAAAGCCTCAAGGGAAAGCCACAGATCCCTTGATCCACGGGAAGGGAAGCGCGACACTGCTGCTACAGTTCGGGAGAAAAGCGCACGTGAATGCCCCCAACTCGAGACGAGGACTGACTCCCCTGGGAAGAATCCAGAAGTACTCCAAGATCCATGTCAGCACTGGAGAGGAATCCTCAGGTTCAGGCACCGACTCCACACAAGGTCTTAGGCCCCGGTATCGACGGGAGAGGAATCACGAGAGGCCCCCGAGCAACTCGCATGGGGACTGGCCTTTCCTGAGGCCACCAGAACGGGTCCCTGAGGTCCCCGTCGTAAGTCGAGAGCACCTGCCGCAACTCGAGAAAATCCAGGAGGTTCTCCCCTCCAGGCGAGTTGAGGCCCATTTCCGCTGAGGCGTCTTGAGGCTAAACACATCTAACATCTGGAACTTCCAAAGGGTCCTTCAACCCTTGCTGCAACTCAAGAAGTTCCCCGACATACTCGTCTCCACTCGAGAGGAAGCACGAGAGTCCCGGGCACATTCAGAGGAGCCCCGTTTCTGCCTCCTAGCTCGAGAGGAGGGATCCTTTCCCTGCGTGGTCGGGAAAGAATTCCCGGTGTTCCCGTCGCATCTCAAGAGGAGGCGCTCTCCACAGGAAAGGCGAGAGGAACTCCAGGGTCGTGCCACCATTCCCAGAGTCCCCCAGATATCTCAGTCCATTCCACGGGAAAACTGTTTTCCCTGCACTGCGTCCAATTTCAAGCCGAGGATCGACTCACAAAATGGTGGCACGTGGGACAGCCCTGTGGGAAAGCCTCATCGGAAAGCCTCCTGGGATAGCCTCGCGGGAAAGCCACAGATCCATTGATGCCACGCGAAGGAAAGCGTGACACTGCTGCTACAGCTCAGGAGGAAATCGCACGTGCATGCCCTCACTCAAGACGAGGACTGACTCCCCTGGGGAGACTCCAGAAGTACCCCAAGATCCATGTCAGCACTGGAGAGGAATCCTCAGGTTCCGGCACCGACTCCACACAAGATCTTAGGCCCCGGCATCACCGGGAGAGGAATCCCGAGAGGCCCCCGAGCAACTCGCATGCGGACTGGCCTTTCCTGAGGCCACCAGAGCGGGTCCCTGAGGTCCCTGTTGTAAGTCGAGAGCACCTGCCGCAACTCGAGAAAATGCAGGAGGTTCTACCCTCCAGGCGAGATGAGGCCCATTTCCGCTGAGGCGTCTGGAGGCTAATCACATCTAACCTCTGGAACTTCCAAAGGGTCCTTCACACCCTTGCTGCAACTCAAGAAGTTCCCCGACATACCCGTCTCCACTCGAAGAGGAAGCACGAGAGTCCCGCCCACATCCAGAGGAGACCCGTTTCCGACTCCTAGCTCGAGAGGAGGGATCCTTTCCCTGCGTGGTGGGGAAAGAATTCCCCGCGTTCCCGTCGCATCTCAAGAGGAGGCCGCTCTCCACAGGAAAGGCGAGAGGAACTCCAGGGTCGTGCCACCATTCCCAGAGTCCCCCAGATGTCTCAGTCCATTCCAGGGAAACCTGTTTTCCCTGCACTGCCTCGACTTTGAAGCCGAGGATCCACTCACACCACGGTGGCACGTGGGACAGCCCTGTGGGAAAGCCTCGTGGGAAAGCCTCGTGGGAAAGCCTCGAGGGAAAGCCACAGATCCCTTGATCCACGCGAAGGGAAGCGCAACCCTGCTGCTACAGCTAGGGAGGAAAGCGCACGTGCATGCCCCCACTCGAGACGAGGACTGACTCCCCTGGGGAGACTCCAGAAGTACCCCAAGATGCATGTCAGCACTGGAGAGGAATCCTCAGGTTCCGGCACCGACTCCACACAAGGTCTTAGGCCACGGCATCGACGGGAGAGGAATCCCGAGAGGCCCCCGAGCAACTCGCATGGGGTCTGGCCTTTCCTGAGGCCACCAGAGCGGGTCCCTGAGGTCCCCGTCGTAAGTCGAGAGCACCTGCCGCAACTCGAGAGAATCCAGGAGGTTCTCCCCTCCAGGCGAGATGAGGCCCATTTCCGCTGAGGCGTCTGGAGGCTAATCACATCTAACCTCTGGAACTTCCAAAGGGTCCTTCACACCCTTGCTGCAACTCAAGAAGTTCCCCGACTTACCCGGCTCCACTCGAAAGGAAGCACGAGACTCCCGCCCACATCCAGAGGAGACACGTTTGTGCCTCCAAGCTCGAGAGGAGGGATCCTTTCCCTGCGTGGTCGGGAAAGAATTCCCGGCGTTCCCGTCGCATCTCAAGAGGAGGCACTCTCCACAGGAAAGGCGAGAGGAACTGCAGGGTCGTGCCACCATTCCCAGATTCCCGCAGATGTCTCAGTCCATTCCAGGGAAACCTGTTTTCCCGGCACTGCCTCGACTTTCAAGCCGATTTTCGACTCAAACCACGGTGGCACGTGGGACAGCCCTGTGGGAAAGCCTCGTGGGAAAGCCTCGTGTGAAAACCTCGAGGGAAAGCCACAGATCCCTTGATCCACGCGAAGGGATGCGTGACCCTGCTGCTACAGCTAGGGAGGAAAGCGCACGTGCATGCCCCCACACGAGACGAGGTCTGATTCCCCTGGGGAGACTCCAGAAGTTCCCCAAGATCCATGTCAGCACTGGAGAGAAATCCTCAGGTTCCGGCACCGACTACACACAAGGCCTTATGCTCCGGCATCGATGGGAGTGGAATCCCGAGAGGCCCCCGAGCAACTCGCATGGGCACTGGCCTTTCCTGAGGCCACCAGAGTGCGTCCCTGAAGTCCCCGTCGTAAGTTGAGAGCACCTGCCGCAACTCGAGAAAATCCAGGAAGTTCTCCCCTCCAGGCGAGGTGAGGCTCACTTCTACTGAGGCATCTCGAGGCTAATCACACCTAACCTCTGGAACTTCCAAAGGGTCCTTCACACCCTTGCTGCAACTCAAGAAGTTCCTCGACATACCCATCTCCACTCGAGAGGAAGAACGAGCGTCCCGCCTACATCCAGAGGAGCCCCTTTTCCGCCTCATAGCTGAAGACAAGGGATCCTTTCCTTGCGGGGTCGGGAAAGAATTCCCGGCGTTCCCGTCGCATCTCAAGAGGAGGCGCTCTCCACAGGAAAGGCGAGAGGGACTCAAGGGTCGTGTCACCATTCCCAGAGTCCCCCAGATGTCTCAGTCCTTTCCAGGGAAAGCTGTTTTCCCTGCACTGCCTCGACTTTCAAGCCGAGGATCAACTCACACCACGGTGGCACGTGGGACAGCCCTGTGGGAAAGCCTCGTGGGAAAGCCTGGAGTGAAAGCAACAGATCCCTTGATCCACGTCAAGGGAAGCGCAACACTGCTGCTACAGCTTGGGAGGAAAGCGCACGTGCATGGCCCCAATCGAGATGAGGACTGACTCCCCTGTGGAGACTACAGAAGTACCCCAAGATCCATGTCAGCACTGGAGAGGAATCCTCAGTTCCGGCACCGACTCCACACAAGGTCTTAGGCCCCGGCATCGACGGGAGAGGAATCCCGAGAGTCCCCCGAGCAACTCGCATGCGGACTGGACTTTCCTGAGGCCACCAGAGCGGGTCCCTGAGGTCCCTGGCGTAAGTCGAGAGCACCTGCCGCAACTCGAGAAAATGCAGGAGGTTCTACCCTCCAGGCGAAATGAGGCCCATTTCCGCTGAGGCGTCTGGAGGCTAATCACATCTGACATCTGGAACTTCCAAAGGGTCCTTCACACCCTTGCTGCAACTCAAGAAGTTCCCCGACATACCCGTCTCCACTTGAGAGGAAGCACGAGAGTCCCGCCCACATCCAGAGGAGACCCGTTTCCGACTCCTAGCTCGGGAGGAGGGATCCTTTCTCTGCGTGGTGGGGAAAGAATTCCCCGCGTTCCCGTCGCATGTCAAGAGGAGGCGCTCTCCACAGGAGAGGCGAGAGGAACTCCAGGGTCGTGCCACCATTCCCAGCGTCCCCCAGATGTCTCAGTCCATTCCAGGGAAACCTGTTTTCCCTGCACTGCCTCGACTTTGAAGCCGAGGATCCACTCACACCACGGTGGCACGTGGGACAGCCCTGTGGGAAAGCCTCGTGGGAAAGCCACAGATCCCTTGATATACGCGATGGGAAGCGTGACACTGCTGCTACAGCTCGGGAGGAAAGCGAACGTGCATGCCCCCACTCGAGACGAGGACTGACTCCCCTGGGGAGAATCCAGAAGTACCCCAAGATCCATGTCAGCACTGGGGAGGAATCCTCAGGTTCCGGCACCGACTCCACACAAGATCTTAGGCCCCGGCATCGAGGGGAGAGGAATCCCGAGAGGCCCCCGAGCAACTCGCATGGGGACTGGCCTTTCCTGAGGCCACCAGAGCGGGTCCCTGAGGTCCCCGTCGTAAGTCGAGAGCACCTGCCGCAACTCGAGAAAATCCAGGAGGTTCTCCCCTCCAGTCGAGATGAGGCCCATTTCCGCTGAGGCGTCTCGAGGCTAATCACACCTAACCTCTGGAACTTCGAAAGGGTCCTTCACACCCTTGCTGCAACTCAAGAAGTTCCCCGACATACCCGTCTCCACTCGAGAGGAAGCACGAGAGTCCCGCCCACATCCAGAGGAGCCTGGTTTCCGCCTCCTAGCTCGAGAGGAGGGATCCTTTCCCTGCGTGGTCGGAAAGAATTCCCGGCGTTCCCGTCGCATCTCAAGATGAGGCGCTCTCCACAGGAAAGGCGAGAGGAACTCCAATGTCGAGCCACATTCCCAGAGTCCCCCAGATGTCTCAGTCCATTCCAGGGAAACCTGTTTTCCCTGCACTGTTTCGACTTTCAAAGCCGAGGAACGACTCACACCACGGTGGCACGTGGGACAGCCCTGTGGGAAAGCCTCGTGGGAAAGCCTCGTGGGAAAGGCCTCGAGGGAAAGCCACAGATCCCTTGATCCACGCGAAGGAAGCGTGACACTGCTGCTACAGCTCGGGAGGAAATCGCATCGTGCATGCCCCTCAGTCGAGACGAGACTGACTCCCCTGGGGAGACTCCAGAAGTACCCCAAGTATCCATGTCAGCACTGGAGAGGAATCCTCAGGTTCCGGCACCCGACTCCACACAAGATCTTAGCCCCGGCATCGACCGGGAGAGGAATCCCGAGAGGCCCCGAGCAACTCGCATGGGGATTGGCCTTTCCTGAGGCCTCCAGAGCGGGTCCCTGAGGTCCCTGTCGTAAAGTCGAGAGCACCTGCTGCAACTTGAGAAAATGCAGGAGGTTCTCACCTCCAGCGAGATGAGGCCTTTCGCTGAGGCGTCTGGAGGCTAATCACTAACATCTGGAACTTCCAAAGGGGGTCCTTCACCCCTTGCTGCAACTCAAGAAGTTCCCCGACATACCCGTCCTCCACTTGATTCATGTATTCTATGATATAATGATCATCAGATGATTGGTATGGTACCTTAATGATGCAATCCTAAAAGCATACTTAAGGTTGCTGTAGTGAAATCTGGAGTCTTGCATAGAGTTCGTGAACAAAAGTAAAAGAACTGCTGCAAGATTAAGGGAAGAGCATTGAAGAACTATCTTGTGGCGGCTTCGCCTCGGTCAGTGGTAAGA
>NW_017200145.1:0-7100 GCF_001704415.2 Capra hircus
CTAAGACCTTGTGTGGAGTCGGTGCCAGAACTGAGTATGCCTCTCCCGTGCTGACATGGATGTTGGGGAACTTCTGGAGTCTCCAGGGGAGTCAGTCCCTCGTCTCGAGTGGGGGCATGCACGTGGCTTTCCTCCCGAGCTGTAGGAGCAGTGTCATGCTTCCCTTCGCTTGGATCAGGGGATCTGTGGCTTTGCCTCGAGGCTTTCCCAGAGCTTTTCACGAGGCTCTCCCACAGGGCTGTCCCACGTGCCACCGTGGTGTGAGTCCATCCTCGGCTTCAAAGTCGAGGCAGTGCAGGGAAAACAGGTTTCCCTGGAATGGACTGAGACATCTGGGGAACTCTGGGAATGGTGGCACGACCTGGAGTTCCTCTGGCCTTTCCTGTGGAGAGCGCCTCTCTTGAGATGCGACAGGAACGCCGGGAATTTTTCCCGACCACGCAGGGAAAGGATCCTCCTCTCGAGCTAGGAGGCGGAAACGGGACTCCTCTGAATGTGGGCGGACTCTCGTGCTTCCTCCTGAGAAGAGACGGTTATATCGGGGAACTTCTTGTGTTGCAGCAATGGTGTGAAGGACCCTTTGGAAGTTCCAGAGCTTAGGTGTGATTAGCCTCGAAACGCCTCAGCGGAAATGGGCCTCATCTCTCCTGGAGGGGAGAACCTCCTGGATTTTCTCGAGGTGCGGCAGGTGGTCTCGACTTATGACGGGGACCTCAGGGGCCCGCTCTGGTGGCATCAGGAAAGGCCAGTCCCCATGCGAGTTGCTCGGGGCCTCTCAGATTCCCCTCCGGGCGATGCAAGGGCCTAAGACCTTGTGTGGAGTCGGTGCCGCAACCTGAGGATTCCTCTCCAGGGATGACATGGATCTTGGGGTACATCTGGTGTCTCCCAGGGGAGTCAGTCCTCGTCTCGAGTGGGGGCATGCACGTGCGTTTTCCTCCGAGCTGTAGCTGCAGTGTCACGCTTCCCTTCGCGTGGATCAAGGGATCTGTGGCTTTCTATCGAGGCTTTCCCACGAGGCTTTCCCACGAGGCTTTCACACAGGGCTGTCCCACATCCGTGGTGTGAGTCTATCCTCTGCTTGAAAGTCGAGGCAGTGCAGGGAAAACAGGTTTCCCTGGAATGGACTGAGACATCTGGGGGACACTGGCAACGGTGGCACGACCCTGGAGTTCCTCTCGCCTTTCCTGTGGAGAGCGCCTCCTCTTGAGATGCGACGGGAACGCGGGGATTCTTTCCGAACACGCAGGGAAAGGATCCCTCCACTCGAGCTAGGAGGCGGAAACGCGGCTCCTCGCGATGTGGGCAGGACTCGCGTGCTTCCTCTCGAGTGGAGACGGGTATGTAGGGGAACTTCATGAGTTGCAGCAAGGGTGTGAAGGACCCTTTGGAAGTTCCAGAGGTTAGGTGTGATTAGCCTCGAGACGCCTCAGCGGAAATGGGCCTCATCTCTCCTGGAAGGGAGAACATCCTGGATTTTCTCGAGTTGCGGCAGGTGCTCTCGACTTACGACGGGGACCTCAGGGACTCGCTCTGGTGGCCTCAGGAAAGGCCAGTCCCCATGTGAGTTGTTCGGGGGTCTCTCGGGATTCCTCTCCCGACGATGCCGGGGCCTAAAACCATGTGTGGATTCGGGGCCGGGAGCTTAGGATTCCTCTCCAGTGCTGACATAGATCTTGGGGTTCTTCTGGAGTCTCCCCAGGGTAGTCAGTCCTCGTCTAGAGTGGGGGCATGCACCTGCGCTTTCCTCCCGAGCTGTAGCAGCAGTGTCACGCTTTCCTTCGCGTGGATCAAGGGATCTGTGGCTCCCTCGAGGCTTTCCCACGAGGCTTACCCACAGGGCTGTCCCACGTGCCACCGTGGTGTGAGTCGATCCTCGGCTTGAAAGTCGAGGCAGTGCAGGGAAAACATGATTTCCTGGAATGGACTGAGACATCTTTGGGCTCTGGAATGGTGACACGACCCTGGAGTTCCTCTCGCCTTTCCTGTGGAGAGCGCCTCCTCTTGAGATGCGACGGGAACGCCGGGAATTCTTTCCGGACCACGCAGGGAAAGGATCCCTCCTCTCGAGGTAGGAGGCAGAAACGGGGCTCCTCTGGAGGTGGGTGGGACTCTCGTGCTTCCTCTCGAGTGGAGACGGATATGTCGGGAATTTCTTGAGTTGCAGCAAGGGTGTGAAGGACCCTTTGGAAGTTCCAGAGGTTAGGTGTGATTAGCCTCGAGACGCCTCAGCGGAAATGGTCCTCATCTCGCCTGGAGGGAGAACTTGCTGGATTTTCTCGAGTTGCGGCAGGTGCTCTCGACTTACGACAGGAACCTCAGGGACAACGCTCAGGTGGCCTCTGGAAAGGTCAGTCCCCATGCGAGTTGCTCGGGGGCCTCTCGGGATTCCTCTCCCGTCGATGCAGGGGCCTAAGACCTTGTGTGGAGTCGGTGCCCGAACCGGAGGATTCCTCTCCAATGCTGACATGGATCTTGGGGTACTTCTTTAGTCTCCCCAGGGGAGTCAGTCCTCGTCTCTAGTGGGGGCATGCACGTGCGTTTCCTCCCGAGCTGTAGCAGCAGTGTCATGCTTCCCTTCGCGTGGATCATCGGATCTGCGGCTTTCCCTCGAGGCTTTCCCACGAGGCTTTCCACGAGGCTTTCCCACAGGGCTGTCCCACGTGCCACCGTGGTGTGAGTGGATCCTCGGCTTGAAAGTCGAGGCAGTGCAGGGAAAACAGGTTTCCCTGGAATGGACTGAGACATCTGGGGGACTCTGGAAATGGTGGCACGACCCTGGAGTTCCTCTCGCCTTTCCTGTGGAGAGGGCCTCCTGTTGAGATGCGATGGGAACGCCGGGAATTCTTTCCCGACCACGCAGGGAAAGGATCCCTCCTCTCGAGATAGGAGGCGGAAACGGGGCTCCTCTGGATGTGGGCGGGACTCTCGTGCTTCCTCTCGAGTGGAGACGGAAATGTCGGGGAACTTCTTGAGTTGCAGCAAGGGTTGTGAAGGACCCTATTGAAGTTCCAGAGGTTAGGTGTGATTAGCCTCGAAACGCCTCAGCGGAAATGTGCCTCATCTCTCCTGGAGGGGAGAACCTCCTGGATTTTCTCGAGGTTGCGGCAGGTGCTCTCGACTTACTGACGGGGACCTCAGGGACCCGCTCTGGTGGCCTCAGGAAAGGCCAGTCCCCATGCGAGTTGCTCGGGGGCCTCTCAGATTCCCTCTCCGGGCGATGCAGGGCCTAAGACCTTGTGTGGAGTCGGTGCCGGAACCTGAGGATTCCTCTCCAGTGCTGACATGAATCTTGGGGTACTTCTGGAGTCTCCCCAGGGGAGTCAGTCCTTGTGTCGAGTGGAGGCATGTCACGTGCACATTCCTCCCGAGCTATAGCAGCAGTGTCATGCTTCCCTTCGCGTGGATCAAGGGATCTGTGGCTTTCCCTCGAGGCTTTCCCACGAGGCTTTCCCACAGGGCTGTCCCACGTGCCACCATGGTGTGCGTCGATCCTCGGCTTGAAAGTCGAGGCAGTGCAGGGAAAACAGTTTTCCCTGGAATGGACTGAGACATCTGGGGGACTGTGGGAATGGTGTCACGAACCTGGATTTCCTCTCGCCTTTCCAGAGGAGAGCGCCTCCTCTTGAGAGGCGAAGGGAACGCCGGGAATTCTTTCCCGACCACACAGGGAAAGGATCCCACCACTCGAGCTATGAGGCGGAAAAGGGGCTCATCTGGATGTGGGCAGGACTCCTGTGCTTCCTCTCGAGTGGAGACGGGTATTTCGGGGAATTTCTTGAGTTGCAGCCAGGTTGTGAAGAACCCTTTGAAATTTCCAGAGATTAGGTGTGATTAGCTTCGAGACGCCTCAGCGGAAATGGGCCTCATCTCGCCTGGAGGGGAGAACCTCCTGGATTTTCTCCAGTTGAGGCAGGTGCTCACAACTTACGACCGGGACCTCAGGGACCTGCTCTGGTGGCCTCAGGAAAGACCAGTCCCCATGGGAATTGCTCGGTTACCTCTCGGGATTCCTCTCCCGTCGATGCCGGGGCCTAAGACATTGTGTGGAGATGGTGCCAGAACCTCAGGATTCCTCTCCAGTGCTGACATGGATCTTGAGGGACTTCTGGAGTCTCCTCAGGGAAGTCAGTCCTCGTCTTCAGTCTTGGCATGCACGAGCGCTTTCCTCCCGAGCTGTAGCAGCAGTGTCACCCTTCCCTTGGCGTGGATCAAGGGATCTGTGGCTTTCCCTCGAGGATTTCCCACGAGGTTTTCCCACGAGGCTTTCCAGCAGGGACTGTCACCACGTGGCCACCGTGGGGAGCAGCCCTGTGGAAAGCCTCGTGGGAAAACCTCGTGGGAAATCCTCGAGGGAAAGCCACAGATCCCTTGATCCACGCCAAGGGAAGGGTGACACTGCTGCTACAGCTCGGGAGGAAAGCGCTCGTGCATGCCAAGACTGAAGACGAGGACTGACTTCCCTGAGGAGACTCCAGAAGTCCCTCAAGATCCATGTCAGCACTGGAGAGGAATCCTGAGGTTCTGGCACCATCTCCACACAATGTCTTAGGCCCCGGCATCGACGGGAGAGGAATCCCGAGAGGTAATCGAGCAATTCCCATGGGGACTGGTCTTTCCTGAGGCCACCAGAGCAGGTCCCTGAGGTCCCGGTCGTAAGTTGTGAGCACCTGCCTCAACTGGAGAAAATCCAGGAGGTTCTCCCCTCCAGGCGAGATGAGGCCCATTTCCGCTGAGGCGTCTCGAAGCTAATCACACCTAATCTCTGGAAATTTCAAAGGGTTCTTCACAACCTGGCTGCAACTCAAGAAATTCCCCGAAATACCCGTCTCCACTCGAGAGGAAGCACAGGAGTCCTGCCCACATCCAGATGAGCCCCTTTTCCGCCTCATAGCTCGAGTGGTGGGATCCTTTCCCTGTGTGGTCGGGAAAGAATTCCCGGCGTTCCCTTCGCCTCTCAAGAGGAGGCGCTCTCCTCTGGAAAGGCGAGAGGAAATCCAGGTTCGTGACACCATTCCCACAGTCCCCCAGATGTCTCAGTCCATTCCAGGGAAAACTGTTTTCCCTGCACTGCCTCGACTTTCAAGCCGAGGATCGACGCACACCATGGTGGCACGTGGGACAGCCCTGTGGGAAAGCCTCGTGGGAAAGCCTCGAGGGAAAGCCACAGATCCCTTGATCCACGCGAAGGGAAGCATGACACTGCTGCTATAGCTCGGGAGGAATGTGCACGTGCATGCCCCACTCGACACAAGGACTGACTCCCCTGGGGAGACTCCAGAAGTACCCCAAGATTCATGTCAGCACTGGAGAGGAATCCTCAGGTTCCGGCACCGACTCCACACAAGGTCTTAGGCCCTGGCATCGACCGGAGAGGAATCCGAGAGGCCCCCGAGCAACTCGCATGGGGACTGGCCTTTCCTGAGGCCACCAGAGCGGGTCCCTGAGGTCCCCGTCGTAAGTCGAGAGCACCTGCCGCAACTCGAGAAAATCCAGGAGGTTCTCCCCTCCAGGAGAGATGAGGCCCATTTCCGCTGAGGCGTCTCGAGGCTAATCACACCTAACCTCTGGAACTTCCAAAGGGTCCTTCACACCCTTGCTGCAACTCAAGAAGTTCCCCGACATTTCCGTCTCCACTCGAGAGGAAGCACGAGAGTCCGCCCACATCCAGAGGAGCCCCGTTTCCGCCTCCTAGCTCGAGAGGAGGGATCCTTTCCCTGCGTGGTCGGGAAAGAATTCCCGGCGTTCCCATCGCATCTCAAGCAGGAGGCCCTCTCCACAGGAAAGGCGAGAGGAACTCCAGGGTCGTGCCACCATTTCCAGAGTCCCCAGATGTCTCAGTCCATTCCAGGGAAACCTGTTTTCCCTGCACTGCCTCGACTTTCAAGCCGAGGATCCACTCACACCACGGTGGCACGTGGGACAGCCCTGTGGGAAAGCCTCGTGGGAAAGCCTCGTGGGAAAGCCTCGAGGGAAAGCCGCAGATCCGATGATCCACGCGAAGGGAAGCATGACACTGCTGCTACAGCTCGGGAGGAAACGCACGTGCATGCCCCCACTAGAGACGAGGACTGACTCCCCTGGGGAGACTAAAGAAGTACCCCAAGATCCATGTCAGCATTGGAGAGGAATCCTCCGGTTCGGGCACCGACTCCACACAAGGTCTTAGGCCCCTGCATCGACGGGAGAGGAATCCCGAGAGGCCCCCGAGCAACTCGCATGGGGACTGACCTTTCCAGAGGCCACCTGAGCGTGTCCCCTGAGGTTCCTGTCGTAAGTCGAGAGCACCTGCCGCAACTCGAGAAAATCCAGCAAGTTCTCCCCTCCAGGCGAGATGAGGACCATTTCCGCTGAGGCGTCTCGAGGCTAATCACACCTAACCTCTGGAACTTCCAAAGGGTCCTTCACACCCTTGCTGCAACTCAAGAAATTCCCGACATATCCGTCTCCACTCGAGAGGAAGCACGAGAGTCCCACCCACTCCACCGGAGTTGCGGCAGGTGCTCTCGACTTACGACGGGGACGCTCAGGGACTCGCTCTGGTGGCCTCAGGAAAGGCCAGTCCCCATGTGAGTTGTTCGGGGGTCTCTCGGGATTCCTCTCCGACGATGCCGGGGCCTAAAACCATGTGTGGATTCGGGGCCGGGAGCTTAGGATTCCTCTCCAGTGCTGACATAGATCTTGGGGTTCTTCTGGAGTCTCCCCAGGGTAGTCAGTCCTCGTCTAGAGTGGGGGCATGCACCTGCGCTTTCCTCCGAGCTGTAGCAGCAGTGTCACGCTTTCCTTCGGCGTGGATCAAGGGATCTGTGGCTCCCTCGAGGCTTTCCCACGAGGCTTACACAGGGCTGTCCCACGTGCCACCGTGGTGTGAGTCGATCCTCGCTTGAAAGTCGAGGCAGTGCAGGGAAACATGATTTCTGGAATGGACTGAGACATCTTTGGGCTCTGGAATGGTGACACGACCCTGGAGTTCCTCTCGCCTTTCCTGTGGAGAGCGCCTCCTTGAGATGCGACGGGAACGCCGGGAATTCTTTCCGGACCACGCAGGGAAAGGATCCTCCTCTCGAGGTAGGAGGCAGAAACGGGGCTGCCTTCTGGAG
>NW_017200146.1:0-7099 GCF_001704415.2 Capra hircus
TCAACTCAGGGAAGCAGCCCCTGAGGCAAGACCTGCTGGAGGGAGCCCTGCGCGCCGCCTGATAGGCGAGAGCACAGCCAGCAGTGGAAGCGAGCCTCCTCGGGGGAAGAGGAGGCAGCCGAGCCCGTCAAGAGGAAAGCCCTGCTTGCACGGAGCTAAGTGCGCCTCCCAGTACGGCAGATCTCTAGCTCTGCTCAGAGCCCGATCTGGCAGAGTTCCTGGCGCGAGGCTGCTCGGCCGGGGCGCTCGCCTTGCCCAGACTTGCCTTGCTTTTAGGCTCCCTCCCCAGGAAGAGCTGTCTGAGCGAGCCTGGAAACGCCACTGGTGCCTTCCTTGCCTCAGCTCCAATCCTGCCTTGCCTTTGACTTAGGGTCAGGCGTCCTTGGGAGGGCTTAGGGGGCTGGTGGGTTGCACACTGCCAAGGGCTTCAGCAGTGAAGAGCTCTGTCAGAGGGAAGGGAAGGGCAACTGCAGGGCTCCTCCAGCGGTTTCTAGGCCGCCTAGAATCAGCGCCGCACGGAGAGCACCAGGCTCCCAGGGCCCCTGGCTGGGTTTTCAGCCCGCACACACGGAGGCTGATTCCGGGGTGCCCAGAAAGTGTATGACAGACGTAGGTTCCCTAGCACTCTCCTCCCAGCAGAGACATGTGCAGGTGGTTGGGCCTGATCCTGCGTGTCTGGGTTCCTGCCCACAGCCCCAACTCAGGGGAAGCAGCCCCTGAGGCAAGACCTGCTGGAGGAGCCCTGCGCCCCCGCCTGATAGGCGAGTGCACAGCCAGCAGGGAAGCGAGCCTCCTCGGGGAAGAGGAGGCAGCCCAGCCCCCCGTCAAGTTGAAAGCCCTGCTTGCACGGAGCTAAGTGCCCTCCAGTACGGCAGAGCTCTAGCTCTGCTCAGAGCCCGATCTGGCAGAGTTCCTGGCGCGAGGCTGCTCTGCCGGGGGCTAGCCTTGCCCAGACTTGCCTTGCTTTTAGGCTGCCTCTCCAGGAAGGAGCAGGCAGCAGGAGCCTGGGAGTCGCCACTGGCGCCTTTCTTGCCTCAGCTCCAATCCTGCCTTGCCTTTGCACTTAGGTCCCAGTCCTCCTTAAGGAGAGCTTAGGGCTGGTGGGTTGCACACTGCCAAGGGCTCCAGCAGTGAGAATTCTGTCAGAGGGAAGGGAAGGGCAACTGCAGGGCTCCTCCAGCGGTTGCTTGGCCGCCCAGATTCAGCGCCACACGGAGAGCACCAGGCTCCCAGGGCCCCTGGCTGGGGTTTTCAGCCCCGCACACACGGAGGCTGATTCCTTGGGTGCCCAGAAAGTGTATGACAGACGTAGGTTCCCTAGCACTCTCCTCCCCAGCAGAGACATGTGCAGGTGTTTGGGGCCTGATCCTGCGTGTCTGGGTTCCTGCCCACAGCCCCAACTCAGGGGAAGCAGCCCTGAGGCAAGACCTGCTGGAGGAGCCCTGCGCCCCGCCTGATAGGCGAGTGCACAGCCAGCAGGGAAGCGAGCCTCCTCGGGGAAGAGGAGGCAGCAAGTCCCCGTCAAGCTGAAATCCCTGCTTACACGAAGCTAAGTGCGACTCCAGTACGGCAGATCTCTAGCTCTGTTCAGAGGCCCGATCTGGCAGAGTTCCTGGCACCAAGATGCTCTGCCATAGGCGAGCCTTGCGCAGACTTGCCTTGCTTTAAGGCTCCCTCCCCAGGAAGGAGCAGGCTGTGTGAGGCTCGGAAACGCCACTGGCGCCTTCCTGGCTTCAGCTCTACCCCTGCCTTGCCTTTGCACTTAGGTCCCAAGCGTCCTTGAGGAGGGCTTAGGGGCTGGTGGTTGCACACTGCCAAGGGCTCCAGCAGTGAAAGCTCTGTCAGAGGGAAGCGAAGGGCAACAGCAGGGCTCCTTCAGCGGTTCCTTGGCCGCCCAGACAAAGCTCCGCACGGAGAGCACCAGGTTCCAAGGGCCCTGGCTGGGTTTTGCATCCCCACACTCCCAGAGGCTGACTCCGTGGGTGCCTAGAAAGTGTGTGAGAGACGTAGGTTCCCTAGCACTCTCCTCCCCAGCAGAGACATGTGCAGGTGGTTGGGGCCTTATCCTGCGTGTCTGGGTTCCCGCCCACAGCCTCAACTCAGGGGAAGCAGCCCCTGAGGCAAGACCTGCTGGAGGAGCCTGCGCGCCCGCCTGATAGGCGAGAGAGCACAGCCAGCAGTGTAGCGAGCCTCCTCGGGAGAAGAGGAGGCAGCCGAGCCCAGTCAAGAGGAAAGCCCTGCTTGCACGGAGCTAAGGCGCCTCCAGTACGGCAGAGCTCTAGCTCTGCTCAGAGCCCCGATCTGGCAGAGTTTCTGGCGCGAGGCTGCTCTGCCGGGGCTCGCCTTGCCCAGACTTGCCTTGCTTTTAGGCTCCCTCCCCAGGAAGGAGCTGTCTGAGCGAGCCTGGGAGACGCCACTGGTGCCTTCCTTGCCTCAGCTCCAATCCTGCCTTGCCTTTGCACATAGGTGCCAGGCGTGTTGGGGAGGGCTTAGGGGGTGGTGGTGGTTGCACACTGCCAAGGGCTTCAGCAGTGAGAGCTCTGTCAGAGGAAGGGAAGGGCAACTGCAGGGCTCCTCCAGCGGTTTTCTAGGCCGCCTAGATCAGCGCCGCACCGAGAGCACCAGGCTCCCAGGCCCCTGGCTGGGTTTTCAGCCCCGCACACACGGAGGCTGATTCCTTGGGTGCCCAGAAAGTGTATGACAGACGTAGGTTCCCTAGCACTCTCCTCCCCAGCAGAGACATGTGCAGTGTTGGGGCCTGATCCTGCGTGTCTGGGTTCCTGCCCACAGCCCAACTCAGGGGAAGCAGCCCCTGAGGCAAGACCTGCTGGAGGAGCCCTGCGCGCCCCCGCCTGATAGGCGAGTGCACAGCCAGCAGGGAAGCGAGCCTCCTCGGGGAAGAGGAGGCAGCAAGTCCCCGTCAAGCTGAAATCCCTGCTTACACGAAGCTAAGTGCGACTCCAGTACGGCAGATCTCTAGCTCTGTTCAGAGGCCCGATCTGGCAGAGTTCCTGGCACCAAGATGCTCTGCCATAGGCGAGCCTTGCGCAGACTTGCCTTGCTTAAGGCTCCCTCCCCAGGAAGGAGCAGGCTGTGTGAGCTCGGAAACGCCACTGGCGCCTTCCTGGCTTCAGCTCTACCCCTGCCTTGCCTTTGCACTTAGGTCCCAAGCGTCCTTGAGGAGGCTTAGGGGCTGGTGGGTTGCACACTGCCAAGGGCTCCAGCAGTGAAAGCTCTGTCAGAGGGAAGCGAAGGGCAACAGCAGGGCTCCTTCAGCGGTTCCTTGGCCGCCAGACAAAGCTCCGCACGGAGAGCACCAGGTTCCAAGGGCCCCTGGCTGGGTTTTGCATCCCCACACCCCAGAGGCTGACTCCGTGGGTGCCTAGAAAGTGTGTGAGAGACGTAGGTTCCCTAGCACTCTCCTCCCCAGCAGAGACATGTGCAGGTGGTTGGGGCCTGATCCTGCGTGTCTGGGTTCCCGCCCACAGCCCAACTCAGGGGAAGCAGCCCCTGAGGCAAGACCTGCTGGAGGAGCCCTGCGCCCCGCCTGATAGGCGAGAGCACAGCCAGCAGGAAGCGAGCCTCCTCGGGGAAGAGGAGGCAGCCAGCCCGTCAAGAGGAAAGCCCTGCTTGCACGGAGCTAAGTGCGCCTCCAGTACGGCAGAGCTCTAGCTCTGCTCAGAGCCCCGATCTGGCAGAGTTCCTGGCGCGAGGCTGCTCTGCCGGGGGCTAGCCTTGCCCAGACTTGCCTTGCTTTTAGGCTGCCTCTCCAGGAAGGAGCAGGCAGCAGGAGCCTGGGAGTCGCCACTGGCGCCTTTCTTGCCTCAGCTCCAATCCTGCCTTGCCTTTGCACTTAGGTCCCAGTCCTCCTTAAGGAGAGCTTAGGGGCTGGTGGGTTGCACACTGCCAAGGGCTCCAGCAGTGAGAATTCTGTCAGAGGGAAGGAAGGGCAACTGCAGGCTCCTCCAGCGGTTGCTTGGCCGCCCAGATTCAGCGCCACACGGAGAGCACCAGGCTCCCAGGCCCCTGGCTGGGGTTTTCAGCCCCGCACACACGGAGGCTGATTCCTTGGGTGCCCAGAAAGTGTATGACAGACGTAGGTTCCCTAGCACTCTCCTCCCCAGCAGAGACATGTGGCAGGTGTTTGGGGCCTGATCCTGCGTGTCTGGGTTCCTGCCCACAGCCCCAACTCAGGGGAAGCAGCCCCTGAGGCAAGACCTGCTGGAGGAGCCCTGCGCCCCCGCCTGATAGGCGAGTGCACAGCCAGCAGGGAAGCGAGCCTCCTCGGGGGAAGAGGAGGCAGCAAGTCCCCGTCAAGCTGAAATCCCTGCTTACACGAAGCTAAGTGCGACTCCAGTACGGCAGAGTCTCTAGCTCTGTTCAGAGGCCCGATCTGGCAGAGTTCCTGGCACCAAGATGCTCTGCCATAGGCGAGCCTTGCGGCAGACTTGCCTTGCTTTAAGGCTCCCTCCCCAGGAAGGAGGCAGGCTGTGTGAGGCTCGGAAACGCCACTGGCGCCTTCCTGGCTTCAGCTCTACCCCTGCCTTGCCTTTGCACTTAGGTCCCAAGCGTCCTTGAGGAGGGCTTAGGGGCTGGTGGGTTGCACACTGCCAAGGGCTCCAGCAGTGAAAGCTCTGTCAGAGGGAAGCGAAGGGCAACAGCAGGGCTCCTTCAGCGGTTCCTTGGCCGCCCAGACAAAGCTCCGCACGGAGAGCACCAGGTTCCAAGGGCCCCTGGCTGGGTTTTGCATCCCCACACTCCCAGAGGCTGACTCCGTGGGTGCCTAGAAAGTGTGTGAGAGACGTAGGTTCCCTAGCACTCTCCTCCCCAGCAGAGACATGTGCAGGTGGTTGGGGCCTTATCCTGCGTGTCTGGGTTCCCGCCCACAGCCTCAACTCAGGGGAAGCAGCCCCTGAGGCAAGACCTGCTGGAGGAGCCCTGCGCGCCCGCCTGATAGGCGAGAGCACAGCCAGCAGTGTAGCGAGCCTCCTCGGGAGAAGAGGAGGCAGCCGAGCCCAGTCAAGAGGAAAGCCCTGCTTGCACGGAGCTAAGTGGGCCTCCAGTACGGCAGAGCTCTAGCTCTGCTCAGAGCCCCGATCTGGCAGAGTTTCTGGCGCGAGGGCTGCTCGGCCGGGGGGCTCGCCTTGCCCAGACTTGCCTTGCTTTTAGGCTCCCTCCCCAGGAAGGAGCTGTCTGAGCGAGCCTGGGAGACGCCACTGGTGCCTTCCTTGCCTCAGCTCCAATCCTGCCTTGCCTTTGCACATAGGTGCCAGGCGTCGTTGGGGAGGGCTTAGGGGGTGGTGGGTTGCACACTGCCAAGGGCTTCAGCAGTGAGAGCTCTGTCAGAGGGAAGGAAGGGCCAACTGCAGGGCTCCTCCAGCGGTTTCTAGGCCGCCTAGAATCAGCGCCGCACCGAGAGCACCAGGCTCCCAGGGCCCCTGGCTGGGGTTTTCAGCCCCGGCACACACGGAGGCTGATTCCTTGGGTGCCCAGAAAGTGTATGACAGACGTAGGTTCCCTAGCACTCTCCTCCCCAGCAGAGACATGTGGCAGGTGTTTGGGGCCTGATCCTGCGTGTCTGGGTTCCTGCCCACAGCCCCAACTCAGGGGAAGCAGCCCCTGAGGCAAGACCTGCTGGAGGAGCCCTGCGCCCCCGCCTGATAGGCGGAGTGCACAGCCAGCAGGGAAGCGAGCCTCCTCGGGGGAAGAGGAGGCAGCCCAGCCCCCGTCAAGTTGAAAGCCCCTGCTTGCACGGAGCTAAGTGCGCCTCCAGTACGGCAGAGCTCTAGCTCTGGCCTCAGAGCCCCGATCTGGCAGAGTTTCCTGGCGCGAGGCTGCTCTGCCGGGGGCTAGCCTTGCCCAGACTTGCCTTGCTTTTAGGCTGCCTCTCCAGGAAGGAGCAGGCAGCAGGAGCCTGGGAGTCGCCACTGGCGCCTTTCTTGCCTCAGCTCCAATCCTGGCCTTGCCTTTGCACTTAGGTCCCAGTCCTCCTTAAGGAGAGCTTAGGGGCTGGTGGGTTGCACACTGCCAAGGGCTCGCAGCAGTGAGAATTCTGTCAGAGGGAAGGGAAGGGCAACTGCAGGGCTCCTCCAGCGGTTGCTTGGGCCGCCCAGAATTCAGCGCCACACGGAGAGCACCAGGCTCCCAGGGCCCCTGGCTGGGGTTTTCAGCCCCGCACACACGGAGGCTGATTCCTTGGGTGCCCAGAAAGTGTATGACAGACGTAGGTTCCCTAGCACTCTCCTCCCCAGCAGAGACATGTGCAGGTGTTTTGGGGGCCTGATCCTGCGTGTCTGGGTTTCCTGCCCACAGCCCCAACTCAGGGGAAGCAGCCCCTGAGGCAAGAACCTGCTGGAGGAGCCCCTGCGCCCGCCCCTGATAGGCGAGTGCACAGCCAGCAGGGAAGCGAGCCTCCTCGGGGGAAGAGGAGGCAGCAAGTCCCCGTCAAGCTGAAATCCCTGCTTACCACGAAGCTAAGTGCGACTCCAGTACGCAGATCTCTAGCTCTGTTCAGAGGCCCGGATCTGGCCAGAGTTCCTGGCACCAAGATGCTCTGCCATAGGCGAGCCTTGCGCAGACTTGCCTTGCTTTAAGGCTCCCTCCCCAGGAAGGAGCAGGCTGTGTGAGGCTCGGGAAACGCCACTGGCGCCTTCCTGGCTTCAGCTCTACCCCTGCCTTGCCTTTTGCACTTAGGTCCCAAGCGTCCTTGAGGAGGGCTTAGGGGCTGGTGGGTTGCACACTGCCAAGGGCTCCAGCAGTGAAAGCTCTGTCAGAGGGAAGCGAAGGGCAACAGCAGGGCTCCTTCAGCGCGTTTCCTTGGCCGCCCAGACAAAGCTCCGCACGGAGAGCACCAGGTTCCCAAGGGCCCCTGGCTGGGTTTGCATCCCCACACTCCCAGAGGCTGACTCCGTGGGTGCCTAGAAGTTGTGAGAGACGTAGGTTCCCTAGCACTCTCCTCCCCAGCAGAGACATGTGCAGGTGGTTGGGCCTATCCTGCGTGTCTGGGTCCCGCCCACAGCCTCAAACTCAGGGGAAGCAGCCCCTGAGGCAAGACCTGCTGGAGGAGCCCTGCGCGGCCGCCTGATAGGCGAGAGCACAG
>NW_017200147.1:0-7098 GCF_001704415.2 Capra hircus
CCACGCAGGGAAAGGATCCTCCTCTCGCCTAAGAGGCGGAAACGGGGCTCCTCTGGATGTGGGCGGGGACTCTCGTGCTTCCTCTCGAGTGGAGTCGGGTATGTCGGGGAACTTCTTGAGTTGCAGCAAGGTGTGAAGGACCCTTTGGAAGTTCCAGAGTTTAGGTGTGATTAGCCTCGAGACGCCTCAGCGGAAATGGGCCTCATCTCGCCTGGAGGGGAGAACCTCCTGGATTTTCTCGAGTTGCGGCAGGTGCTCTCGACTTACGACTGGGACCTCAGGGACCCGCTCTGGTGGCCTCAGGAAAGGCCAGTCCCCATGCGAGTTGCTCGGGGTCTCTGGGATTCCTCTCCCATCGATGCCGGGGCCTAAGACTGCCGGGAGCCAGTGTGAGGAAGCCCGCCCGTGACAAGGTTATGAGGAAGGAAGCTGACATACGCAAGGCGTGCTCAGACTTCAGGGACCCCTCTGGAATTTTTAAGCATGTACCCAACAAAAATCTGCCGGTTTTTGTGCTTTGCTTTTTCACTCTTCTGACCTTTTCTGGAAAAAGTCAATTCAGTCCCGTTAGTCTTCTGCATTTGAAAGAGTGTTTCAATCCAAAAACCCTCTGATTTCTTTCTAGCCTGCCTGTAGGACTCGTACAGCTGCGCTTCTGATTGTTTGAGGCCTCCTGACCGCAGGAGGCACTGGAAGCTTAAATCATCCTAGGAATGCAGGAGTTTCCGAGGAGTCAAAGTCTTTAGAATAGGACTGATTAAAAGTTTCATTTTTTTGGGTCAATGCTTGCTGCCAAATTTTCATATCCTTTATTTTTAGATATAGTTGGTTTATAGAAAAACAAGTAGTTTACCTGGTATTAGCAACATTAGATCTTTGAGTTAAGTACCTTCTTTGTTATAACCCACTGCACCTTTGTTCTATAGAGATGTAACTTTAATGCTTTAAGGAGATGCAGATTAAAGAAAAACACTTCAGGGGAAACAAAATTAACATTCATTAAGGAAGAGAGCCAAAAAGTGTTAACAAGCCTCTTGGCCAGAAGATAATGTAAATCACCTGAGACCTTTTGTATACAAAATGATATACAGAAAGAATCTGGGTTGCGAACACTACATAATTTTGTGTTATCCATTGATCTCCATGTTTTATCAAAAGTATAAAAGGCCTTCTGAACAATAAAGGAGGAGGCCAGGGGCCGGGGGCCAGTTTCTCGGACCAGCTTCTCGAACTAGTCTCTCAGCCTGGTTTCTTGGGACTCTGGCTCGCCCCGTGTCTTTCTCTCTCTTTCTTCTTCTCTACCTTTCCTTCTCTCTGCTCTTTACTATAACTTCAGGCTGAATCTCCAACTGGAGTGCGGAGGCTTGCCAGGTCTACTTACTTGCCCTGGCTGTTAAGACCCGCACGAAAGGGAGCTTAAGGCGAGGCACCCTTAGATATTCCAGCGGGCGCCGGTGGCCCAACGAAGGTGGTGCAAATTCCTTGTCTGGAATTTTATTGGCCGTCCGCGTAAACCAAGCTATTCAGCCCTCTTCCTCCACTTAATCTTCTTACTACACTATAGTTTCCGAATCTAATCTTACATTAATAAATAAACAAGTCTTTCCACACCAACGCCGTCCACCCTTCGAATTCCCTGGATCCACCGGGCTGGACCCCGGCATAAGACCTTGTGTGGAGTCGGTGCCGAAACCTGAGGATTCCTCTCCAGTGCTGACATGGAACTTGGGGTACTTCTGGAGTCTCCCCAGGGGAGTCAGTCCTCGTCTCGAGTGGGGCATGCATGTGCGCTTTCCTCCCGAGCTGTAGCAGCAGTGTCATGCTTCCCTTCGCGTGGATCAAGGGATCTGTGGCTTTCCCACGAGGCTTTCCCACAGGGCTGTCCCACGTGCCACCGTCGAGTGAGTCGATCCTCGGCTTGAAAGTCGAGGCAGTGCAGGGAAAAAAAGGTTTCCCTGAAATGGCCTGAGACATCTGGGGGACTCTGGGAATGGTGGAACGACCCTGGAGTTCCATACGCCTTTCCTGTGTAAAGCGTCCCCTCTTGAGATGCTATGGGAACGCGGGGAATTCTTTCCAGACAACGCACGGAAAGGATCCCACCTCTGGAGCTAAGAGGCAGAAATGGGGCTCCTCTGGATGTGGGCGGGACTCTCGTGCTTCCTCTCGAGTGGAGACGGGTATGTAGGGGAACTTCTTGAGTTGCAGCAAGGGTGAAGGACCCTTTGGAAGTTCCAGAGGTTAGGTGTGATTAGCCTCAAGACGCCTCAGCGGAAATGGGCCTCATCTCGCCTGGAGGGGAGAACCTCCTGGATTTTGTCGAGTTGCGGCAGGTGCTCTCGACTTATGATGGGGACCTCAGGGACCCGCTCTGGTGGACTCAGGAAAGGCCAGTCCACATGCGCGTTGCTCAGGGGCCTCTTGGGATTCCTCTCCCGTCGATGCCGGGGCCTACGACCTTGTGTGGATTCGGTGCTGGAACTTGAGGATTCCTCTCCAGTACTGACATGGATCTTGGGGTACTTCTGGAGTCTCCCCAGGGGAGTCAGTCGTAGTCTCGAGTGGGGGCATGAACGTGCGATTTCCTCCAGAGCTGTAGCAGCAGTGTCACGCTTCCCTTCGCGTGGATCAAGGGATCTGTGGCTTTCCCTCAGACTTTACGAGGCTTTCCCACGGGGCTTTCCCACGAGGCTTTCCCACAGGGCTGTCCCACGTGCCACCGTGGTGTGAGTCGATCCTCCTCTTGAAAGTCGAGGCAGTGCAGGGAAAACAGGTTTCCCTGGAATGGACTGAGACATCTGCGGGACACTGGGAACGGTGGCACGACCCTGGAGTTCCTCTAGCCTTTCCTGTGGAGAGCGCCTGCTCTTGAGATGCGACGGGAACGCCGGGAATTATTTCCGGAGCACGCAGGGAAAGGATCCCTCCTCTCGAGCTAGGAGGCGGAAACGGGGCTCCTCTGGATGTAGGCGGGACTCTCGTGCTTCGTCTCGAGTGGAGACGGGTATGTCGGGGATCTTCTTGAGTTGCAGCAAGGGTGTAAAGGACCCTTTGGAAGTTCCAGAGGTTAGGTGTGGTTAGTCTCGAGATGCCTCAGCAGAAATGGGCCTCATGTCGCCTGGAATGGAGAGGCTCCTGGATATTTCCGAGTTTCAGCAGGTGCTCTCCTTGTGTGGATTCGGGGCCGGAAGCTGAGGATTCCTCTCCAGTGCTGACATGGATTTTGGGGTACTTCTGGAGTCTCCACAAGGGAGTCAGGCCTAGTCTCGAGTGGGGGCATGAGCGTGCCATTTCCTCCCATGCTGTAGCAGCAGTGTCACGGTTCCCCTTGCGTGGACCAAGGGATCTGTGGCTTTCCCTCGAGTCTTTCCCACGAGGCTTTCCCACAGGGCTGTCCCACGTGTCACGGTGGTGTGAGTCGATCCTCGGCGTGAAAGCCGAGGCAGTGCAGGGAAAACAGGTTCCTGTGGAACGGACTGACACATCTGGGGAGTCTTGGAATGGTGGCACGACCCTGCAGTTCCTCTCCCCTTTCCTTTGGAGAGCGCCTCCCTTGAGATGCGATGGGAATGCCGGGAATTCTTTTCCGACCAAGCAGGGAAAGGATCCCTCATCTCGAGGTACGAGCGGGAAACGGAGCTCCTCAGGATGTGGCCGGGACCATCGTGCTACCTCTTGAGTGGAGACGGGTGTGTCGGGGAACTTCTTGAGTTGCAGCTTGACTGTGAAAGACTCTTTGGAAGGTCCAGAGGTCACGTGTGATTAGCCTCGAGACACCTCAGTGGAAACTGGCCTCATCTCGCCTGCAGGGGAGAACCTCCTGTATTTTACCGAGTTTCGGCAGGTGCTCTCGACTTACGACGGGGACTTCAGGGACCCGCTCTGGTGGCCTTAGGAAAGGCCAGTCCCCATGTGATTTGCTCGGGGGCCTATCGGGATTCCTCTCCCGTCGATGCCAGGGCCTAAGACTTTGTGTGGAGTCAGTGCCGGACCCTGAGGATTCCTCTCCAGTGCTGACATTGATCTTGGGGTACTTCTGGAGTCTCCCCAGTGGAGTCAGTCCTCGTCTCGAGTGGGGCATGCACGTGCGCTTTTCCCCCGAGCTGTAGCTGCAGTGTCGCGCTTCCCTTCGCGTGGATCAAGGGATCTGTGGCTTCCCCTCGAGGCTTTCCCACGAGGCTTTCCCACAGGGCTGTCCCACGTACCACCGTGGTGTGAGTCCATCCTCAGCTTGAAAGTCGAGGCAGTGCAGGGAAAACAGGTTTCCCTGGAATGGACTGAGACATATGGGGGATTCTGGGAATGTTGGCACGGCCCTGAAGTTGCTCTCGCCTTTCCTGTGGAGAGCGCCTCCTCTTGAGATGCGACGGGAACGCCGGGAATTCTTTCCCAACCACGCAGGGAAAGGATCTCTCCTCTCGAGCAAGGAGGTGGAAATTGGGCTCCTCTGGATGTGGGAGGGACTCTCGTGCTTCCTCTCGAGTGGAGACGGGTATGTCGGGGAACTTCTTGAGTTGCAGCAAGGGTGTGAAGGACCCTTTGGAAGTTCCAGATGTTAGGTGTGATTAGCCTCGAGACGCCTCAGCGGAAAAGGGCCTCAATCTCGTCTGGAGGGGAGAACCTCCTGGATTTTCTCGAGTTGCGGCAGGTACTGGCGACTTACGACGGGGACCTCAGGGACACGCTCTGGTGGCCTCAGGAAAGGCCAGTCACCATGCGAGTTGGCTTGGGGCCTCTCGGGATTCCTCTCCCGTCGATGCCGGGGCCTAAGACCTTGTGTGGAGTCGGTGCCGGAACCTGAGGATTCCTCTCCAGTGGCTGACATGGATCTTGGGGTACTTCTGGAGTCTCCCCTGGGGAGTCAGTCCTCGTCTCGAGTGGGGGCATGCACCGTGCGCTTTCCTCCCGAGCAGTAGCAGCAGTGTCGTGCTTCCCTTCGCGTGGATCAAGGGATCTGTGGCTTGCCCTCGAGGCCTTCCACGAGGCTTTCCACGAGGCTTTCCCACAGGGCTGTCCCACGTGCCACCGTGGTATGAGTCGATCCTCGGCTTGAAAGTCGAGGCAGTGCAGGCAAAACAGTTTTCCCTGGAATGGACTGAGACATCTGGGGGACTCTGGGAATGGTGGCGCGACCCTGGAGTTCCTCTCGGCCTTTCCTGTGGAGAGCGCCTCCTCTTTGAGATGGACGGGAAGGCCAGGTATTCTTTCCCGATCACTGCAGGGAAAGGATCCCTCCTCTCGAGCTAGGAGGCGAAACGGGGCTCCTCTGGATGTGGGCGGGACTCTCGTGCTTCCTCTCGAGTGGAGACGGGTATGTCGGGAACTTCTTGAGTTGCAGCAAGGGTGTGAAGGACCCTTTCGAAGTTCCAGAGGTTAGTGTGATTAGCCTCGAGACGCCTCAGCACAAATGGGCCTCATATCGCCTGGAGGGGAAATCTTTGGATTTTCTCGAGTTGCGGAAGGTGCTCTAGACTTACGACCGGGACCTCAGGGACCCGCTCTGTGGCCTCAGGAAAGGCCAGTCCCCATGTCGAGTTTGCTCAGGGGCCTCTCGGGATTTCCACTCCCGTCTATGCCGGGGCCTAAGATCTTGATGTGGAGTCGGTGCGGAACCTGAGCATTCCTCTCCAGTGCTGACATGGATCTTGGGGTATTTCTGGAGTCTCCTCAGTGGAGTCAGACCTTGTCTCGAGTGGGGGCATGCACGTGCACTTTCCTTCCGAGCTGTGGCAGCAGTGTCACGCTTCCCTTCGCGTGGATCAAGGGATCAGGGGCTTTCACTCGAGGCTTTCCCACAGGGATGTCCCACGTGCCACCGTGGTGTGAGTTGATCCTCGGATTGAAAGTCGAGGCAGTGCAGGGAAAACAGGTTTCCCTGGAATGGCCTGAGACATCTGGGACTCTGGGAATGGTGGCACGACACTGGAGTTCCTCTCGCCTTTCCTGTGGAGAGTGCCTCCTCTTGAGATGCGACGGGAACGCCGGGAATTACTTTCCCGACCACTCAGGGAAAGGATCACCTCCTCTCGAGCTAGGAGGCGCAAACGGGGCTCCTCTGGATGTGGGCGGGACTCTCGTGCTTCCTCTCGAGTGGAGACGGGTATGTCGGGGAACTTCTTGAGTTGCAGCAAGGGTGTGACAGTCCCTTTGTATGTTCCAGAGGTTAGGTCTGATTAGCATCGAGACGCCTCAGCACGAATGGGCTCATCTCGCCTGGAGGGAGAACCTCCTGGATTTTCTCGAGTTGCGGCACCGTGCTCTCGACTTACGACGGGGACCTCAGAGTCCCGCTCGGTGGCCTCAGGAAAGGCCAGTCCCCTTGCGAGTTGCTCGCGGGCCCTCTCGGGACTCCAGTCCCGTCGATGCTGGTCCTAAGACCTTGTGTGGAGTCAGTGCCCGAACCTGAGGTTCCTCTCCAGTGCCGACATGGATCTTGGTGGTGCTTCTGGAGTCTCCCCATGGAAGTCAGTCCTCGTCTCGAGTGGGGGCATGCACGGCGCTTTCATCCCGAGCTGTAGCAGCAGTGTCACGCTTCCTTCGCATGGATCAAGGGATCTGTGACTTTCACTCGAGGCTTTCCCATGAGGCTTTCCCAGGAGGCTTTCCCACAGGGCTGTCCCACGTGCCACCGTGGTGTGAGTCGATCCTCGGCTTTGAAAGTCGAGGCAGTGCAGGGAAAACAGGTTTCCCTGGAATAGACTGAGACATCTGGGAGACTGTGGGAATGTGGCACGACCCTGGAGTTCCTCTCGCCTTTCTGTGGAGAGTGCCTCCTCTTGAGATGCGACGGGAACGACGGGAATTCTTTCCGAACACGCAGGGAAAGTATCCCTCCTCTCGAGGTATGAGATGGAAACGGGCTCCTCTGGATGTGGGCGGGACTCTCGTACTTCCTCTGGAGTGGAGACGAGTATGTCGGGGAACTTCTTAAGTTGCAGCAAAAGTGTGAAGGACCCTTTGGGAGTTCAGAGGTTAGGTGTGATTAACTCGTGACGCATTAGCGGAAATGGGCCTCATCTCGCCTGGAGGGGAGAACCTCCTGGATTTTCTCGAGGTACAGCAGGTGCTCTTGACTTACGACGGGGACCTCAGGGACCC
>NW_017200148.1:0-7098 GCF_001704415.2 Capra hircus
GACATTGATTTTGGCTACTTCTGGAGTCTCGCCAGGGCGTCAGTCCTCGTCGCGAGTAGGGGCATACACGTGCACTTTCCTCCCGTGTTGTAGCAGAAGTGTTGCCCTTCCCTTCGCGTGGATCAAGGGATGTGTGGCTTTCCCTCGAGGCTTTCCCACGAGGCTTTCCCACGAGGCTTTCCACAGGGCTGTCCCACGTGCCACCGTGGTGTGAGTCGATCCTCGGCTTGAACGTCGAGGCAGTGCAGGGAAAACAGGTTTCCCTGGAATAGACTGAGACATCTGGGGGACTCTGGGAATGGTGGCACGACCCTGGAGTTCCTCTCGCCTTTCCTGTGGAGAGCGCTCCTCTTGAGATGCGACGGAAACGCCGGGGAATTCTTTCCCGACCACGCAGGGAAAGGATCCCTCCTCTCGAGCTAGGAGGCGGAAACGGGGCTCCTATGGATGTGGGCGGGACTCTCGTGCTTCCTCTCGAGTGGAGACGGGTATGTCGGGGAAATTCTTGAGTTGCAGCAAGGGTGTGAAGGACCCTTTGGAAGTTCCAGATGTTAGATGTGATTAGCCCGAGACGCCTCAGGTGAAATGTTCCTCATCTGGCCTGGAAGGGAGAACCTCCTGGATTTTTCTTGGGTTGCGGCCGTTGCTCTCGATTTACGACGGGGACCTCACTGACCCTCTCTGGTGGCCTCAGGAAAGGCCAGTCCCATCCGAGTTGCTCCTGGGGGTCTCGGGATTCTCTCCCATCGATGCCGGGGCCTAAGGCCTTGTGTGGAGTCGGTGCCGGAACTGAGGATTCCTCTCCAGTGCTGACATGGATCTTGGGGTACTTCCGGAGTCTCCCCAGGGGAGTCAGGCCTCGTCTCGTGTGGGGGCATGCACCTGCGCTTTCCCCCGAGCTGTAGCTGCAGTGTCGTGCTTCCCTTCGCGCGGATCAAGGGATCTGTGCCTTCCCCTCGAGGCTTTCCCACGAGGCTTTCCCACTGGGCTGTCCACGTGCCACCGTGGTGTGAGTCGATCCTCGGCTTGAAAGTCGAGGCAGTGCAGGGAAAACAGGTTTCCCTGGAATGGACTGAGACATCTGGGGGACTCTGGGAATGGTGGCACAACCCTGGAGTTCCTCTCGCCTTTCCTGTGGAGAGCGCCTCCTCTTGATATGCGACGGGAACGCCGGGAATTCTTTCCCGACCTCGCAGGGAAAGGATCCCTCCTCTCGAGCTAGGAGGCGGAAACGGGGCTCCTCTGGATGTGGGCGGGACTCTCGTGCTTCCTCTCGATTGGAGCCGGGTATGTCGGGGAACTATTTGAGTTGCAGCAAGGGTGTGAAGGACCCTTTGGAAGTTCCAGATGTTAGATGTGATTAGCCTCGAGACGCCTCAGCACAAATGCGCCTCATCTCGCCTGCAGGGGAGAACCCTCCTGGATTTTCTCGAGTTGCGGCAGGTGCTCTCGACTTACAAAGGGGACCTCAGAGTCCCGCTCTGGTGGCCTCAGGAAAGGCCAGTCCCCATGCGAGTTGCTCCCAGGCCTCTCGGGATTCCACTCCCGTCGATGCTGGTCCTAAGACCTTGTGTGGAGTCAGTGCCCGAACCTGAGGATTCCTCTCCATTGCCGACATGGATCTTGGGGTACTTCTGGAGTCTTCCCAGGGAAGTCAGTCCTCGTCTCGAGTGGGGGCATGCACGGGCGCTTCCTCCCGAGCTGTACCAGCAGTGTCACGCTTCCATTCGCGTGGATCAAGGGGATCAGGGGCTTTCCCTCGAGGCTTTCCATGACGCTTTCCCACGAGGCTTTCCCACAGCGATGTCCCACGTGCCACCGTGGTGTGAGTCGATCCTCTGCTTGGAAGTCGAGGCAGTGCAGGGAAAACAGGTTTCCCTGGAATGGACTGAGACATCTGGTGGACTCTGGGAATGTGGCACGACCCTGGGGTACCTCTCGCACTTCCTGTGGGAGCGCCTCCTCTTGAGATGCGACGGGAACGCGGGGATTCTTTCCCGAACACGCAGGGAAAGGATCCCTCCTCTCGAGCTAGGTGGCGGTAACGGGGTTCCTCTGGATATTGGCGGGACTCTCCAGCTTCTTCTCGAGTGGAGACGGGTATGTCGGGGAACTTCTTGAGTTGCAGCAAGGGTGTGAAGGACCTTTGGAAGTTCCAGACGTTAGATGTGATTAGCTTCGATACACCTCAGCGGAAATGGGCCTCATCTCGCCTGGAGGGGAGAACCTCCTGGATTTTCTCGAGTTGGGGCAGGTGCTCTCGACTTACGACGAGGACCTCAGGGGACCGCTCTGGTGGCCTCAGGAAAGGCCAGTCCCCATGCAAGTTGCTCGGGGCCTCTCAGGATTCCTCTCCCGTCGATGCCGGGACCTAAGATCTTGTGTTGAGTCGGTGCCGGAACCTGAGGATTACTCTCCAGTGCTGACATGGATCTTGGGGTACTTCTGGAGTCTCCCCAGGGGAGTCAGTCCTCATCTCGAGTGGGGGCATGCACGTGCGCTTTCCTCCCGAGCTTTAGCAGCATTGTCGGTCTTCCCTTCGTGTGGATCAAGGGAACTGTGGCTTTCCCTCGAGGCTTTCCCACAGGGCTGTCCCACGTGCCACCGTGGTGTGAGTCGATCCTCGCATGAACGTCGAGGCAGTGCAGGGAAAACAGGTTTCCCTGGAATGGACTGAGACATCTGGGGACTCTGGGAAAGGTGGCACGACCCTGGAGTTCCCTCTCGCTTTCCTGTGGAGAGCGCCTCCTCTTGAGATGCGACGGGAATGCCGGGAATTCTTTCCCGACCAGGCAGAGAAAAGGATCCCTCTCTCGAGCTTGGAGGCGGAAACGGGGCTCCTCTGGATGTGGGCGGGACTCTCGTGCTTCCTCTTGAGTGGAGACGGGTAAGTCAGGGAATTTCTTGAGTTGCAGTAAGGGTGTGAAGGACCCTTTGGAAGTTCCAGAGGTTAGGTGTGATTAGCCTCGAAACGCCTCATCGGAAATGGGCCTCATCTCGCCTGGAGGGGAGAACCTCCTGGATTTGCTCGAGTTGCGGCAGGTGCTCTCGACTTACGACATGAACCTCAGGAAACCACTCTGGTGGCCTCAGGAAAGGCCAGTCCCCATGCGAGTTGCTCGGGTCTCTCGGGATTCCTCTGCGGTCGATGCTGGGCCTAAGACCTTGTGTGGAGAAAGTGCCGGAACCTGAGGATTCCTCTCCAGTGCTGACACTGATCTTGGGGTACTTCAGGAGTCTCCCCAGGGGAGTCAGTCCTCGTCTCGAGTGGGGGCAGGCACGTGCACTTTCCTCCGAGCTGTAGCAGCAGTGTCGCGCTTCCCCTTCGCGTGGTTCAAGGGATCTGTGGCTTTCCCTCGAGGCTTTCCCACAAGGCTTTCCCACGAGTCTTTCCCACAGGGCTGTCCCACGTGCCACCGTGGTGTAAGTCGATCCTCGGCTTGAACGTCGAGGCAGTGCAGGGAAAGCAGGTTTCCCTGGAATGGACTGAGACATCTGGGGGACTGTGGGAGTGGTGGCACGACCCTGGAGTTCCTCTCGCCTTTCCTGTGGAGAGCGCCTCCTCTTGAGATGCGAAAGGAACGCCGGGAATTCTTTCCCATCACGCAGGGACAGGATCCTTTCTCTCGAGCAAGAGTAGGAAACGGGGCTCCTCTGGATGTGGGCAGAACTCTCGTGCTTCTCTCGAGTGGAGACGGGTATGTCGGGCAACTTCTTGAGTTGCAGCAAGGGTGTGAAGGACCCTTTGGAAGTTCCAGAGGTTAGGTGTGATTAGCCTCGAGACGCCTCAGCAGAAATGGGTCTCATGTCGACTGGAGGGGAGAACCTCCTGGATTTTCTCAAGTTGCGGCAGGTGCTCTCGACTTACGACGGGGACCTCAGGGACCCGCTCTTGTGGTCTCAGGAAAGGCCAGTCCCATACGAGTTGCTCGGGGGCCTCTCGGGGATTCCTCTAGAGACGATGCCGGGCCTAAGACCTTTTGTGGAGTCGGTGTCGGAAACGGAGGATTCCTCTCCAGTGCTGAAATGGATCTTGGGGTACTTCTGGAGTCTCCCCAGGGGAGTCAGTCCTCGTCTCAAGAGGGGGCATGCACGTGTGCTTACCTCCCACTCTAGCAGCAGTGTCACACTTGCCTTCACGTGAATCAAGGGATCAGGGGGCTTTCCCTCGAGGCTTTCCACGAGGCTTTCCCACGAGGCTTTTCCCACAGGGCTGTCCACGTGCCTCCGTGGTGTGAGTCGATCCTCGGCTTGAAAGTCGAGGCAGTGCAGGGAAAACAGGTTTCCCTGTAATGGACTGAGTCATATGGGGGACTCTGGGAATGGTGGCACGACCCTGGAGTTCCTCTCGCCTTTCCTGTGGAGAGCGCCTCCTCTTGAGATGCGACGGGAACGCCAGGAATTCTTTCCCGGACCACGCAGGGAAAGGATCCCTCCTCTCGAGCTAGGAGGCGGAAACGGGGCTCCTCTGGATGTGGGCGGGACTCTCCTGCTTCCTCTCGAGTGGAGACGGGTATGTCGGGGAACTTCTTGAGTTCCAGAAAGGGTGTGAAGGACCCTTGGAAAGTTCCAGAGGTTAGGTGTGATTAGCCTCGATAAGCCTCAGCGGAAACGGGCCTCATCTCGCCTGGAGGGGAGAACCTCCTGGATTTTCTCGAGTTTCAGCAGGTGCTCTCGACTTTCGACGGGGACCTCAGGGACCCGCTCTGGTGGCCTCAGGAAAGGCCAGTCCCCATGCGAGTTGCTCGGGGGCCTCTCGGGATTCCTCTCCCTTCGATGCCGGGGCCTAAGACCTTGTGTGCAGTCGGTGCCAGAACCTGAGGATTCCTCTGCAGTGATGACATGGATCTTGGGGTACTTCTGGAGTCTCCCCAGGGGAGTCAGTCCTCGTCTCGAGTGGGGGCATGCACGTGCGCTTTCCACCCGAGCTGTAGCAGCAGTATCACGCTTCCCGTAGCGTGGATCAAGGGATCTGTGTCTTTCCATCTAGGCTTTCCCCACGAAGCTTTCCCACGAGGCTTTCCCACAGTGCTGTCCCACGTGCCACCTTGGTGTGAGTCGATCCTCGGCTTGAAAGTCGAGGCAGTGCTGGGAAAACAGATTTCCCTTTAATGGACTGAGACATCAGTGGAACTCTGGCAATGGTGGCACGACCCTGGAGTTCCTCTCACCTTTCCTGTGGAGAGCGCCTCGTCTTGGGATGCGACGGGAATAACGGAAATTCTTTTCCGAACTCGCAGGGAGAGGATCCCTCCTCTCGAGCTATGAGGCGCAAACGGGGCACCTCTGGATATGGCGGGACTCTAGTGCTTCCTCTCGAGTGGAGACGGGTATGTCGGGGAAATTCTTGAGGTGCAGCAAGGGTGTGAAGGACCCTTTGGAATTTCCAGTTGATAGGTGTTATTTGCCTCGAGATGCCTGAGCAGAAATGGGCCTCACCTCGCCTGGAGGGGAAAACCTCCTGGATTTTACTCGAGTTGGGGCATGTGCTCTCGAATTACGAGGGGACCTCAGGGACACGCTCTGTGGCCTCAGGATAGGCTAGTCCCCTTGCGAGTTGCTCCGGGGCCTCTCGGGATTCCTCTCCCGTCGTTGCCGGGGCCTAATACCTTGTGCGGAGTTGGTGCCGGTACCTGAGGATTCCTCTCCAGTGATGACAATGGATCTTGGGGTACTTCAGGAGTCTCCCCAAGGGAGTCAGTCCTCGTCTCGAGTGGGGGCATGCACGTGTGGCTTTCCTCCCGAGCTGTAGCAGCAGTGTTGCACTTCCTTTCCCGTGGATCAAGGGATCAGGGGCTTTCCCTCGAGGCTTTCCCACGAGGCTTTCCCACGTGGCTTTCCCACAGGGCTGTCCCACGTGCCACCGTGGTGTGCATCGATCCTCGGCTTTAAAGTCCATGGCATTGCAGGGTAAAACAGGTTTCCCTGGAATGGACTGAGACATTTGGGGGACTCTCAGATTGGTGGCACACCCTGGAGTTCCTCTCGCCTCTCCTGTGGAGAGGGCCTCCTCTTGAGATGCGACGGGAATGCCGGAATTCTTTCCCGAGAACACTGGGAAAGGATCCCTCCTCTCGAGCTAGGAGGCGGAAACGGGGCTCCTCTAGATGGGGGCGGGAATCTAGTGCTTCCTCTCGAGTGGAGACGGGTATGTCAGGGAACTTCTTGAGTTGCAGCAAGGGTGTGAAGAACCCTTTGGAAGTTCCATAGGTTAGGTGTGATTAGCCCTCGATACGCCTCTGGGAAATGGGCCTCATCTCGCCTGGAGGTGAAGTACCTCCTGAATTTTCTCGAGTTGTGGCAGGCGCTCTCGACTTACGACGGGACCTCAGGGACCCGCTCTGGTGGCCTCAGGAAAGGCCAGTCAACATGCGAGTTGCTTTGGGGCCTCTCAGGATTCCTCTCTCGTCGATGCCAGGGCCTAAGATCTTGTATGGAGTCGGTGCCGGAACCTGAGCATTCCTCTCCAGTGCAGACATGGATCCTGGGGTACTTCTGCAGTCTCCCCAGGGGAGTCAGTCCTCGTCTCCAGCGGGGGCATGCACGTGCGCTTTCCTCCTGAGCTGAAGCAGCAGTGTCACGCTTCCCTATGCTTGGATCAAGGGATCTGTGCCTTTCCCTCGAGGCTTTCCCACGAGGCTTTCCCGAGGCTTTTCCCACGAGGCTTTCCCATGAGGCTTTCCCACAGGGCTGTCCCACGTGCCACCGTGGTGTGAGTCGATCCTCGCTTGAAAGTCGAGGCAGTGCAGGTAAACCAGGTTCCCTGGAATGGACTGAGACTTCTGGGGGACTCTGGCAATGGTGGCACGAACCTGGAGTTCCTCTCGCTTTTCTCCTGGAGAGCGCCACCTCTTGAGATGCGACGGGAACGCCGCGAATTCTTTCCCCACCACGCAGGGAAAGGATCAAACCTCTCGAGCTAGGAGGCGGAAACGTGGCTCTCTTGATGTGGGCGGACTTTCCTGCTTCCTCTCGAGTGGAGACGGGCATGTTGGGGAAATTCTTGAGTTGCAGCAAGGGTGTGAAGGACTTTGGAAGTTCCAGAGGTTTAGGTGTGAATAGCCTCGAGAAGCCTCTGCGGAAATGGGCCGCATCTCG
>NW_017200149.1:0-7098 GCF_001704415.2 Capra hircus
GCAGGGAGGAAAGGATCCTGCTCTCGAGCTAGGAGGCGGAAACGGGGCTCCTCTGGATGTGGGCGGGGACTCTCGTGCGCTTCCTCTGGAGTGGGCGCGGGTATGTCGGGGAACTTCTTGAGTTGCAGCAAGGGTGTGAAGGACCCTTTGGAAATTCCAGCGGTTAGGTGTGATTTGCCTCGAGACGCCTCAGCGGAAATGGCCTCATCTCGCCTGGAGGGGAGAACCTCCTGGATTTTCTCGAGTTGTGGCAGGTGCTCTCGACTTACGTCGGGGACCTCAGGGACCCGCTCTGGTGGCCACAGGAAAGGCCAGTCCCATGCGAGTTACTCGGGGCCTCTCGGGATTCCTCTCCTTCGATGCTGGGCCTTAGACCTTGTGAGGAGTCAGTGCCATAACCTGAGGATTCCTCTCCAGTGCTGACATGGATCTTGGGGTATTTCTGGAGTCTCCCCAGGGGAGTCAGTCCTCGTCTCGAGTGGGGCATGCACGTGCGCTTTCCTTCAGAGCTGTAGCAGCAGTGTCACGCTTCCCTTCGCGTGGATCAAGGGATCTGTGGCTTTCCCTCGAGGCTTTCCACAGGGCTGTCCCACGTGCCACACGAGGTGGGAGTCGATCCTCGGCTTGAAAGTCGAGGCAGTGCAGGGAAAACAGGTTTCCCTGGAATGGACGGAGACATCTGGTTGTCTCTGGGATGGTGGCACGACCCTGGAGTTCCTCTCGCCTTTCCTGTGGAGAGCGCCTCCTCTTGAGATGCGACGGGAACCTCGGGAATTCTTGACCGACCACGCAGGGAAAGGATCCTCCTCTCGAGCTAGGAGGCGGAAACGGGGCTCCTCTGGATGTGGGCGGGACTCTCGTGCTTCCTCTCGTGGAGACGGTATGTCGGGGACTTCTTGAGTTGCAGCAAGGGTGTGAAGGACCCTTTGGAAGTTCCAGAGGTGAGGTGTGATTAGCCTCGAGACGCCTCAGCGGAAATGGGCCTAATCTCGCCTGGAGGGGAGAACCTCCTGGGTTTTCTCGAGTTGCGGCAGGTGCTCTCTACATACGACGGGGACCTCAGGCACCCGCTCTGGTGGCCTCAGTAAAGGCCAGTCCCAATACGAGTTGCTCGGTGCCTCTCGGATTCCTCTCCCGTCGATGCCGGGGCCTAAGATCTTGTGTGGATTTGGTGCCAGAACCTGAGGATTCCTCTCCAGTGCTGACATGGAACTTGGGGTTCTTCTGGAGTCTCCCAGGGGAATCAGTCCTCGTCTCCATTGGGGGCATGCACGTGCGCTTTCCTCCCGAACTGTAACAGCAGTGCCGCACTTCACTTCACGTGTATCAATGGATCAGGGGCTTTCCCTCGAGGCTTTCCCACGAGGCTTTCCCACAGGGCTGTCCCACGTGCCACCGTGGTGTGAGTCGATCCTTGGCTTGAAATTCCAGGCACTGCAGGGAAAACAGGTTTCCCTGGAATGGACGGAGCCATCTGGGGGACTCTGGGAATGGTGGCACGACCCTGGAGTTCCTCTCGCCTTTCCTGTGGAGAGCGTCTCCTCTTGAGATGCGTCGGGAATGCCGGGTATTCTTTCCCGAGCACGCAGTGAAAGGATCCCTCCTCTCGAGCTAAGAGGTGGAAACGGGGCTCCTCTGGATGTGGGCGGGACTCTCGTGCTTCCTCTCGAGTGGAGACGGGTATGTCGGGGAACTTCTTGAGTTGCAGCAAGGGTGTGAAGGACCCTTTGGAAGTTCCAGAGGTTAGGTGTGAATAGCCTCGAGACGCCTCAGCAGAAATGGGACTCATCTCGCCTGGAGGGGAGAACCTCCTGGATTTTCTCGAGTTGCGGCGGGTGCTCGACTTACGACGGGGATCACAGGGACCCCCGCTTCCTGGCCGCAGGAAAGCCAGTCCTCATGCGAGTTGCTCGGGGGTCTCTCGTGATTTCTCTCCCGTCGATGCTGGGGCCTAAAACCTTGTGTGGAGTCAGTGGCCGGAATCTGAGGATTTCTCTCCAGTGCTGACATGGATCTTGGGGTACTTCTGAAGTCTCCCCAGGGGAGTCAGTCCTCGTCTCGAGTGGGGGCATGCACGTGCGCTTTCCTCCCGAGCTGCAGCAGCAGTGTCACGCTTCTCTTCCCATGGGTCAAGGGATCTGTGCCTTTCCCTCGAGGCTTTCCGAAAGGGGTGTCTCACGTGCCACCGTGGTGTGTGTCAATTTCGATCCTCGGCTTGAAAGTCGACGCAGTGCAGGGAAAACAGGTTTCCCTGGAATGGACTGAGACATCTGGGGGACTCTGGAATGTGGCACGACCCTGGAGATCCTCTCGCCTTTCCTGTGGAGAGCGCCTCCTCTTGAGATGCGACGGAAATACCGGGAATTCTTTCCCGTTCACGCAGGGAAAGGATCCCTCCTCTCGAGCTATGGAGGCGGAAACGGGGCTCCTCTGGAAGTGGGCGGGACTCACGTGCTTCCTCTCGAGTGGAGACGGGTATGTCGGGGAACTTCTTGAGTTGCAGCAAGGGTGTGAAGGACCCTTTGGAAGTTCCAGAGGTTAGTTGTGATTAGCCTGGAGATGCCTCAGCGGAAATGGGCCTCATCTCGCCTGGAGGGGAGAACCTCCTGGATTTTCTCGAGTTGCGGCAGGTGCTCTCGACTTACGACGGGGACCTCAGAGACCCGCTGTGGTAGCGTCAGGAAAGGCCAGTCCCCATGCGAGTTACTCGGGGGCCTATCGGGATTCCTCTCCCGTCGATTCCAGGGCCTAAGGTCTTGTGTGGAGCCGGTGCCGGAACCTGAGCATTCCTCTCCAGTGCTGACATGGATCTTGGGGTACTTCTGGAGTCTCCCCAGGGGAGTCAGTCCTCGTCTCGTGTGGGGGCATGCACGTGCGCTTTCCTCCCGAGTTTGTAGCAGCAGTGTCACGCTTCCCTTCGCGTGGATCAAGGGATCAGGGGCTTTCCCTCGAGGCTTTCTCATGAGGCTTTCCCTTGAGGCTTTCCTACAGGGCTGTCCCACGTGACATCGTGGTGTGAGTCGATCCTCGGCTTGAAAGTCGAGGCAGTGCAGGGAAAACAGGTTTCCCTGGAATGGACGGAGCCATCTGGGGGACTCTGGGAAATGTGGCACGACCCTGGAGTTCCTCTCGCCTTTCCTGTGGAGAGCGCCTCCTCTTTGAGATGCTACGGGAACGCCGGGAATTCTTACCCGACCACGCAGGGATAGGATCACTCCTCTCGAGCTAGGAGGCGGAAAAGGGCTCCTATGGATGAGGGCGGGACTCTCGTGCTTCCTCTCGAGTGGAGACGGGTATGTCGGGGAACTTCTTGAGTTGCAGCAAGGGGGTGAAGGACCCTTTGGAAGTTCCAGAGGTTAGGTGTGATTAGCCTCGAGATGCCTCAGCGAAAATGGGCCTCATCTCGCCTGGATGGGAGAACCTCCTGGTTTTTCTCGAGTTGCGGCAGGTGCTCTCGACTTCCGACGGGGACCTCAGGGACCCGCTCTGGTAGCCTCAGGAAAGGCCAGTCACCATGCGAGTTGCTCCGGGGCCTCTCGGGATTCTTCTCCCTTCGATGCCGGGGCCTAAGATCTTGTGTGGAGTCGGTGCCGGAACCTGAGGATTCCTCTCCAGTGCTGACATGGATCTTAGGGTACTTCTGGAGTCTCCCCTGGGGAGTCAGTCCTCGACTCGAGTGGGGGCATGCACGTGCGCTTTCCTTCCGAGCTGTAGCTGCAGTGTCACCGTTCCCTTCGCGTGGATCAAGGGATCTGTGCCTTTCCCTCGAGGCTTTCCAACGAGGCTTTCCCACGAGGCTTTCCCACAGGGCTGTTCCACGAGGCTTTCCCACGAGGCTTTCCCACAGGCTCTCCCACGTGCCACCGTGGTGTGAGTCGATCCTCGGCTTGAAAGTCGAGGCAGTGCAGGGAAAATAGGTTTCCCTGGAATGGACGGAGACATCTGGGGGACTCTGGGAATGGTGGCAGGACCCTGGAGTTCCTCTAGCCTTGCCTGTGGAGAGCGCCTCCACTTGAGATGCGACGGAAACGCCGGAAATTCTTTCCCGAGCATGCAGGGAAAGGATCCCTCCTCTCGAGTTAGGAGGCGGAAATGGGGCTACTGTGGATGTGGGTGGGACTCTCGTGCTTCCTCTCGAGTGGAGATGGGTATGTCGTGGAACTTCTTGAGGTGCAGCAAGGGTGTGAAGGACCCTTTGGAAGTTCCAAAGGTTTGTTGTGACTAGCCTCGAGACGCCTCAGCGGAAATGGGCCTCATCTGGCCTGGAGGGGAGAACCTCCTGGATTTTCTCGAGTTGCGGCAGGTGCTCTCGACTTAAGACGGGGACCTCAGGGACCCGCTCTGGTGGCCTCAGGAAAGGCCAGTCCCCATGCGAGTTGCTCGGGGGCTTCTCGGGATTCCTCTTCCGACGATGCCGGGGCCTAAGATCTCGTGTGGAGTGGGTGCCGGGACCTGAGAATTCCTCTCCAGTGCTGACATGGATCTGGGGTACTTCTGGAGTCTCCCCAGGGGAGTCAGTCCTCGTCTCGAGTGGAGGTATGCACATGCACTTTCCTCCCGAGCTGTAGCAGCAGTGTCTCGCTTCCCTTAGCGTCGATCAAGGGATCAGGGCTTTCCCACGAGGCGTTCCCACAGGGCTGTCCCACGTGCCACCGTGGTGTGAGTCGATCCTCGGCTTGAAAGTAGAAGCAGTGCAGGGAAAACAGGTTTCCCTGGAATGGACTGAGACATCTGGGGGACTCTGGGAATGGTGGCAGGACCCTGGAGTTCCTCTCTCCTTTCCTGTGGAGAGCGCCTCCTCTTGAGATGGACGGGAACGCCGGGAATTCTTTCCCGACCACGCAGGGAAAGGATCCCTCCTCTCGATCTAGGAGGCAGAGACGGGGCTCCTCTGGATGTGGGCGGGACTCTCGTGCTTCCTCTCGAGTGGAGACGGGTATGTCGCGGAACTTCTAGAGTTGCAGCAAGGGTGTGAAGGACCCTTTGGAAGTTCCAGAGGTTAGGTGTGAGTAGCCTCGAGACGCCTCAGCGGAAATGGGCCTCATCTCGCCTGGAGGGGACAACCTCCTGGATATTCTCGAGTTGCGGCAGGTGCTCTTGACTTACGACGGGGACCTCAGGAACCCGCTCTGGTGGCCTCAGGAAAGGCCAGTACCCATGCGAGTTGCTCGTGGGCCTCTCGGGATTCCTCTCCCGTCGATGCTGGGCCTAAGATCTTGTGTGGAGTCTGTGCCGGAACCTGAGGATTCCACTCCAGTGCTGACGTGGATCTTGGGGTACTTCTGGAGTCTCCCCTGGGGATTCAGTCCTCCTCTCGAGTGGGGGCATGCACGTGCGCTTTCCTCCCGAGCTGTAGCAGCAGTGTCGCGCTGCCCTTCGCATGGATCAAGGGATCTGTGGCTTTCCCTCGAGGCTTTCCCACGAGGCTTTCCAAAGAGGCTTTCCCACGAGGCTTTCCCACAGGGCTGTCCACGTGCCAACGTGGTGTGAGTCGATCCTCGGCTTGAAAATCGAGGCAGTGCAGGGAAAACAGCATTCCCTGGAATGGACGGAGACATCTGGGGGACTCTGGCAATGGTGGCACGACCCTGGAGTTCCTCTCGCCTTTCCTGTGGAGAGCGCCTCCTCTTGAGGTGCGAACGAGAACGACGGAATTCTTTCCCGAGCAGGCAGTGAAAGGATCCCTCCTCTCAGGCTAGGAGGCGGAAACGGGGCTTCTCTGGATGAGGGCGGGACTCTCGTGATTCCTCTCCGAGTGGAGACGGGTATGTCGGGGAACTTCTTGAGTTGCAGCAAGGGTGTGAAGGACCCTTTGTAAGTTCCCGAGGTTAGGTGTGATTAGCCTCGAGACGGCCTCAGCCGAAATGGGCCTCATCTCGCCTGGAGGGGAGAACCTCCTGGATTTTCTCGAGTTGTGGCAGGTGGTCTCAACATATGACGGAGACCTCAGGAACCCGCTATGGTGGCCTCAGGAAAGGCCAGTCCCCATGCGAGTAGCTCGGGGGCCTCGCGGATTCCTCTCCCGTCGATGCCGGGGCCTAAGACCTTGTGTGGAATTGCTGCCGGAACCTGAGGATTCCTCTCCAGTGCTGACATGGATTTGGGGTACTTCTGGAGTCTCCAAAGGGGACTCAGTCCTCGTCTCGAATTGGGGCATACACGTGTGATTTCCTCTCGAGCTTTAGCAGCAGTGTCACGCGTCCCTTCCCGTGGGATCAAGGGATCTGTGGCTTTCCCTCGAGGCTTGCCCACGAGGCTTGCCCACAGGGCTGTCCCACAAGCCACCGTGGTGTGATTCAATCCTCGTCTTGAAAGTCGTGGCAGTGCAGGGAAAACAGGTTTCCCTGGAATGGACTGAGACATCCGGGGGACTGTGGGAATGGTGGCACGACCTGGAGTTCCTCTCACCTTTACTGTTTAGAGCGCCTCCTCTTGATATGCGATGGGAACGCCGGGAATTCTTTCCGGACACGCAGGGAAAGGATCCCTCTTCTCGAGCTAGGAGGCGGAAACACGGCTCATCTGAATGTGGGCTGGACTCTCGTGCTTCCTCTCGAGTGGAGACGGGTATGTCGGGGGAACTTCTTGAGTTGCAGCAAGGGTATGAAGGACCCTTTCGAAGTTCCAGAGTTTAGGTGTGATTAGACTCGAGACGTCTCAGCGGAAAAGGGCCTCATCTCGCCTGGAGGGGAGAACCTCCTGGATTTTCTCGAGGTGCGGCAGGTGCTCTCGACTTAGACGGGGACCTCAGGGACCCGATCTGGTGGCCTCAGGAAAGGCCAGTACCCATGCGAGTTGCTCAGGGGCCTTTCGGAATTCCTCTCCATCGATGCCGGGGCCTAGGACCTTGTGTGGAGTCGGTGCCATAACCTGAGGATTCCTCTCCAGTGCTGACATGGTTCTTGGGGTACTTCTGGAGTCTCCCCAGGGAGTAAGTCCTCGTCTCGAGTGGGGCCATGCACGTGCGCTTTCCTCCCGAGCTGTAGCAGCAGTGTCACGTTTCCCTTCGCGTGGATCAAGGGATCTCTGGCTTTCCCTCGAGGCTTTCCCTCGAGGCTTTCCCACGAGGCTTTCCAACAGGGCTGTCCCTCGTGCCAC
>NW_017200150.1:0-7097 GCF_001704415.2 Capra hircus
GGATCGACTCACACCACGGTGGCACGTGTGACAACCCTGTGGGAAAGCCTCGTGGGAAAGCCTCGAGGGAAAGCCACAGATCCTTAATCCACGCGACGGGAAGGGTGACACTGCGCTACAGCACGGGAGGAAAGCGCACGTGCATGCCCCTACTCGAGACGAGAACTGACTCCCCTGGGAGACTCCAGAAATACCCCAAGATGCATGTCAGCCCTGGAGAGGAATCCTCAGGTTTCTGGCCCGACTCCACACAAGGTCTTAGGCCCTGGCATCGACGGAAGAGGAATAGCGACAGGACCTCCGGCAACTCGCATGGGGACTGGCCTTTCCTGAGGTCACCAGAGCGGGACCATGAGGTCCCTGTCGTAAGTCGAGAGCACCTGCCGCAACTCGGTAAAATCCAGGAGGTTCCCCTGCAGGTGAGATGAGGCCCGTTTCCACTGAGGTGTCTCGAGGCTAATCACACGTGAACTCTGGAACTTTCTAAAGAGTCTTCACAGTCATGCTGCAACTCAAGAAGTTCCCCGACATACCGTCTCCACTCAAGAGGAAGCACGAGGGTCCCGGCCACATCCAGAGGAGCTCCGTTTCCAGCTCGTAGCTCGAGATGAGGGATCCTTTCCCTACTTGGTCGGGAAAGAATTCCGGCATTTCGATCGCATCTCAAGAGGAGCGCTCTCCAAAGGAAAGGGGAGAGGAACTGCAGGGTCGTGCCACCATTCCAAGACTCCCCCAGATGACTCAGTCCATTCCACAGGAACCTGTTTTCCTGCACTGCCTCGGCTTTCACGCCAAGGATCGACTCACACCACCGGGACACGTGGGACAGCCCTGTGGGAGAGCCTCGTGGGAAAGACTGGAGGGAAAGTCACAGATCCCTTGGTCCACTCAAGCAGAAGCGTGACACTGCTACTACAGCATTGGAGGAAAAGGCACGCTCATGCCCCCACTCGAAACGACGCCTGAAATCCCCTGGGGAGACTCCAGAGGTACCCCAAGACCCATGTCAGCACTGGAAAGGAATCCTCAGGTTCCGCACGACTGCACACAAGGTCTTAGGCCCCGACATCGACGGGAGAGGAATCCCGAGAGGCCCCGAGCAACTCGCATGGGGACTGGCCTTTCCTCAGGCCACCAAAGCCGGTCCTTGAGGTCCAGGTCGTAAGTCGAGAGCACCTGCCGCAACTCGAGAAAAATCCAGGAGGTTCTCCCCTCCAGGTGAGATGAGGCCCATTTCCGCTGAGGCGTCTCGAGGCTAATCACACCTAACCTCTGGAACTTCCTATGGGTCCTTCACACCCTTGCTGCAACTCAAGAAGTTCCCCACATACCCGTCTCCACTCGAGAGGAAGCACGAGAGCCCCGCCCACATCCAGAGGAGCCCGTTTCCGCCTCCTAGCTCGAGAGGAGGGATCCTTTCCCTGCGTGGTCGGGAAAGAATTTGCACCGTTCCCGTCGCATCTCAAGAGGAGGCCTCTCCACCGGAAAGGCGAGAGGAACTCCAGGGTCGTGCCACCATTCCCAGAGTCCCCCAGATGTCTCAGTCCATTCCAGGGAAACCTGTCTTCCCTGCACTGCCTCGAATTCAAGCCGAGGATCGACTCACACCACAATGGCACGTGGGACAGCCCTGTGGGAAAGCCTCGTGGGAAAGCCTCGAGGAAAGCACAGATCCCATGATCCACCCGAAGGGAAGCGTGACACTGCTGCTACAGCTCGGGAGGAAAACGCACGTGCATGCCCCCACTCGAGACGAGCACTGACTCCCTGGGGAGACTCCAGAAGTACCCCAAGATCCATGTCAGCACTGGAGAGGAATCCTCAGGTTCTGGCACCGACTCCACACAAGGTCTTAGGCCCCGGCATCGACGGGAGAGGAATCCCGAGAGGCCCCGAGCAACTCGCATGGGGACTGGCCTTTCCTGAGGTCACCAAAGGGGGTCCCTGTGGTCCCCCGTAGTAAGTCGAGAGCACCTGCCGCAAGTCGAGAAAATCCAGGAGGTTTTCCCTCCAGGCGAGATGAGGCCATTTCCGCTGAGGCGACTCGAGGCTAATCACACCTAACTCTCTGGAACTTCCAAAGGGTCTTTCACAGACTTGCTGCAACTCAAGAAGTTTCCCGACATACCCGTCTCCACTCAAGAGGAAGCACGAGAGCCCGGCCCACATCCAGAGGAGCCCCTTCTGTCTCCTAGCTCGAGAATACGATCCTTTCCCTGCGTGGTCGGGAAAGAATTCCCAGCGTTCCCGTCGCATCTCAAGAGGAGGCACTCTCCACAGGAAAGCCGAGAGGAAATCCAGGGTCGTGCCACCATTCCCAAAATCCCCCAGATGTCTCAGTCTATTACAGGGAAACCTGTTTCCCCCCGCACTGCCTCGACTTTCAAGCCGAGGATCGACTCACACCATGGTGGCCCGTGGGACAACCCTGTGGGAAAGCCTCGTGGGAAAGCCTCGTGGGAAAGCCTCGAGGGAAAGCCACAGATCCCTTGATCCACGCGAAGGGAACCGTGACACTGCTGCTGCAGCTTGGGAGGAAAGCGCACGTGCATGCCCTTTCTCGAGACAACGACTGACTCCCCTGGGGAGAATCCAGAAGTACCCCAAGATCCATGTCAGCACTGGAGAGGAATCCTCAGGTTCCGGCACTGACTCCACACAAGGTCTTAGGCCCCAGCATCGACGGGAGGGGAATCCGGAGAGGCCCCCGAGCAAATCGCATGGGGACTGGCCTTTCCTGAGGCCACCAGAGCGGGTTCCAGAGGTCCCCGTCGTAAGTCGAGAGCACCTGCCCCAACTCGAGAAAATCCAGGAGGTTCTCCCCTCCAGGCGAGATGAGACCCATTTCCACTGAGGCGTATCGATGCTAATCACACCTAAACTCTGGAACTTCCAACGGGTCCTTCACACCCTGCTGCAACTCAAGAAGTTCCCCGACATACCCGTCTCCACTCGAGAGGAAGCATGCGAGTTCCGCCCACATCCAGAGGAGCCCCGTTTACGCCTCCTAGCTCGAGAGGAGACATCCTTTTCCTGCGTGGTCGAGAAAGAATTCCCAGCGTTCCCGTCGCATCTCAAGAGGAGGCGCTCTCCACAGGAAAGGCGAGAGGAACTCCAGGTCGTGCCACCATTCCCAGAGTCCCCCAGATGTCTCAGTCCATTCCAGGGAAACCTGTTTTCCCTGCACTGCGTCGACTTTCAAGCCGAGGATCGACTCACACCACGGTGGCACGTGGGACAGCCCTGTGGGAAAGCCTCGTGGGAAAGCCTCAATGGAAAGCCACAGATCCCTTGATCCACGCGAAGAGAAGCGTGACACTGCTGTTACAGCTCGGGAGGAAATCGCACGTGAATGCCCCCACTCATGACGAGGTCTGACTCGCCTGGGGAGACTCCAGAAGTACCCCAAGATCCATGTCATCACTGGAGAGGAATCCTCAGGTTCCGGCACTGACTCCACACAAGGTCTTAGCCTCTGGCATCGACAGGAGAGGAATCCAGAGAGGCCCACGAGTAACTCGCATGGGGACTGGCCTTTCCTGAGGCCACAAGAGCGGGTCCCTGAGATCCCCGTCTTAAGTCGAGAGCACCTGCCGCAACTCGAGAAAATCCAGGAGGTTCTCCCCTCCAGGCGAGATGAGGCCCATTTCCGCTGAGGCGTCACAAGGCTAATCACACCTAACCTCTGGAACTACCAAAGGGTCCTTCACACCCTTGCTGAAACTCAAGAAGTTCCCCGACATACCCGTCTCCACTCGAGAGGAAGCACGAGCATCCCGCCCACATCCAGAGGAGCCCCGTTTCTGCCACCTAGCTCGAGAGGAGGGATGCTTTCTCTGCGTGGTAGGGAAAGAATTCCCAGTGTTCCTTCGTATCTCAAGAGGAGGTGCTCTTCACAGGAAAGGCGAGAGTAACTCTAGGGTCGTGCCACCATTCCCTGAGTCCCCCAGATGTCTCAGTCCATTCCAGGGAAACCTGTTTTCCCTACACTGCCTCGACTTTCAAGCCAAGGATCGACTCACACCACGGTGGCACGTGGGACAGCCCTGTGGGTAAGCCTCATGGGAAAGCCTCGTGGGAAAACCTCGAGGGAAAGCCACAGATCCCTTGATCCACGCAAAGGGAAGCGTGACACTGCTGATACAGCTCAGGAGGAAAGCGCACGTGCATGCCCCCACTCGAGACGAGGACTGACGACCCTGGGGAGACTCCAGAAGTACCGCAAGATCCATGTCGGCACTGGAGAGGAATCCTCAGGTTCCGGCACCGACACCACACAAAGTCTAAGGCCCGGCATCGACGGCAGAGGAATCCCGAGAGCCCCCGAGCAACTCGAATGGGGACTGGCCTTTCCTGATGCCACCAGAGCGGGACCCTGAGGTCCCCGTCGTAAGTCGAGAGCACCTGCCGCAACTCGAGAAAATCCAGGAGGTTCTCCCGCCAGGCGAGATGAGGCCCATTTCCGCTGAGGCGTCTCGAGGCTAATCACATCTAACATATGGAACTTCCAAAGGGTCCTTCACACACTTGCTGCAACTCAAGAAGTTCCCCGACATACCCGTCTCGACTCGAGAGGAAGCACGAGAGTCCCGCCCACATCCAGAGGAGCCCCGTTTCCGTCTCCTAGCTCGAGAGGAGGGATCCTTTCCCTGAGTGTTCGGGAAAGAATTCCCGGCGTTCCCGTCGCATCTCAAGAGGAGTCGCTCTCCACAGGAAAGGCGGAGGAACTCCAGGGTCGTGCCACCATTCCCAGAGTCCCCCAGATGTCCAGTCTATTAGAGGGAAACCTATTTTCCCTACACTGCCTCGACTTTCAAGCCCAGGATCGACTCACACCACGGTCGACGTGGGACAGCCCTGTGGGAAAGCCTCGTGGGAAAGCCTCGAGGGAAAGCCCCTGATCCCTTGATTCACGGGAAAGGAAGCGTGACACTGCTGCTCTAGCTCGGGAGGAAAGCGCACGTGTATGCCCCCACTCGAATGAGGACTGACTCCACTGGGGAGACTCCAGAAGTACGCCCAGATCCATGTCAGACCTGGAGAGGAATCCTCAGGTTCCGGGACTGACACCACACAAGGTCTTAGGCCCCAGCATCGACGGGAGAGGAATCCCGAGAGGACCCCGAGCAACTCGCATGGGGTCTGGCCTTTCCTGAGGCCACCAGAGCGGTTTGCTGAGGTCCCCGTAGTAAGTCGAGAGCACCTGCCGCTACTCGAGAAAATCAAGGAGGTTCTCCCTTCCAGGAGAGATGAGGGCCATTTCCGCTGAGGCGTCTCGAGGCTAATCACACCTAAACTCTGGAACTTCCAAAGGGTCCTTCACACCCTTGCTGCAACTCAAGAAGATCCCCGACATACCCGTCTCCACTCGAGAGGAAGCACGCGAGTCCCGCCCACATCCAGAGGAGCCCCGTTTCCGCCTCCTAGCTCGAGAGGAGTTATCCTTGCCCTGCGTGGTCGGGAAAGAATTCCCGGCATTGCCTTCGCATCTCAAGAGGAGGCGCTCTCCACAGGAAAGGCCAGAGGAACTCAGGAGTCGTACCACCATTCCCAGAGTCCCCCAGATGTCTCAGTCCATTCCAGGGAAACCTGTTTTCCCTGCACTGCCTCGACTTTCACTCTGAGTATCGACTCACACCACAGTGGCACGTGGGACAGCCCTGTGGGAAGCCTCGTGGGAAAGCCTCGTGGGAAAGCCTCGTGGAAAAGCCTCGAGGGAAAGCCACAGATCCCTTGATCCACGACAAGGGAAGCGTGACACTGCTGTTACAGCTCTGGAGGAAAGAGCTCGTGCATGCCCCCACTCGAGACGAGGACTGTCTCCCCTGGGGAGACTCCAGAAGTACCCAAATCCATGTCAGCACTGGAGAGGAATCCTCAGGTTCCGGCACTGACTCCACACAAGGTCTTAGGCCCCAGCATCGACGGGAGAGGAATCCCGAGAGGCCCCCGAGAAACTCGCATGGGGACTGGCCTTTCCTGAGCCAACCAGAGCGGGTCCCTGAGGTCCCCGTCGTAAGTCGAGAGCACCTGCCGCAACTCGAGAAAATCCAGGAGGTTCTCCCCTCCAGGCGAGATGAGGCCCATTTCCGCTGAGGCGTCTCGAGGCTAATCATACCTAACCTCTGGAACTTCCAAAGGGTCCTTCACACCCTTGCTGCAACTCAAGAAGTTCCCCGACATACCTGTCTCCACTCGAGAGGAAGTACGAGAGTCCGCCCACATCCAGAGGAGACCCGTTTCCGCCTCCTAGCTCGAGAGAAGGGATCCTTCCCGTGTGTTCGGAAAAGAATTCCCGGCGTTCCCGTCGCATCTCAAGAGGAAGGCGCTCTCCACAGGAAAGGCGAGAGGAACTCCAGGGTCGTGCCATCATTCCCAGAGTCCCCCAGATGTCTCAGTCCATTCCAGGAAACCTGTTTTCCCTGCACTGCCTCGACTTTCAAGCCGAGGATCGACTCACACCACGGTGGCACATGAAACAGCCCTGTTGTAAAGACTCGTGGGAAAGCCTTGTGGGAAAGCCTCGAGGGAAAGCCACAGATCCCTTGATCCAAGCGAAGGGAAGCGTGACACTGCTGCTACAGCTCGGGAGGAAAGCACACTTGCATGCCCCCACTCGAGACGAGGACCGACTCCCCTGGGGAGACTCCAGAAGTACCCCAAGATCCATGTCAGCACTGGAGAGGAATCCTCAGGTTCCGGCACTGACTCCACACAAGGTCTTAGGCCCCAGCATCGACGGGAGAGTAATCCCGAGAGGCCCCCCGAGCAACTCGCGGGGGGCTGGCCTTTCCTGAGGCCACCAGAGCGGGTCCCTGAGGACCCGTCGTAAGTCGAGAGCACCTGCCGCAACTCGAAAAAATCCAGGAGGTTCTCCCCTCTAGGCGAGATGAGGCCCATTTCCGCTGAGGCGTCTGGTGGCTAATCACACCTAAACTCTGGAACTTCCAACGGGTCTTTCACACCATTGCTGCAACTCAAGAAGTTCCCCAACATACCCGTCTCTCCTCTTAAGAGAAGCACGAGAGTCCCGCCCTCATCCAGAGGAGCCCCGTTTCTGCCTCCTAGATCAAGAGGAGGGATCCTTTCCCTGTTGT
>NW_017200151.1:0-19432 GCF_001704415.2 Capra hircus
TTTTTCTATATACCAACTATATCTAAAAATAAAGGATATGAAATTTGGCAGCAAGCATTGACTCAACAAATGAAACTTTTAATCAGTCCTATTCTAAAAGATTTTGACTCTTCGCGAAGCCCCTACATTCCTAGATGTTTTAAGCTTCCTGTGCCTCCTGCAGTCAGGAGGGCTCAAACAATCACACTCGCAGAGTCCTGCAGGCAGGTTTAGAAAGCCATCGGAGGGGTTTTTAGATTGAAACACTCTTTCAAATGCAGAAGACTGAAAACCCTGAATTGACTTTTTCCAGAAAATGTCAGAAGAGTGGAAAAGCAGAGCACACAAAAGCCGGCAGATTTTTGTTGTGGTACATGCTTAGGAATTTCCAGAGGGGTCCCTGAAGTCTGAGCACGCCTTGCGAATGTCAGCTTCCTTCCTCATGACCTTGTCACGGGCGGGATTCCTCACACTGGCTCCCGGCAGCTTTCCCACAGGGCTGTCCCACGTGCCACCGTGGTGTGAGTTGATCCTCGGCTTGAAAGTCGAGGCAGTGCAGGGAAAACAGGTTTCCCTGGAATGGACTGAGAAATCTGGGGGACTCTGGAATGGGGAACGACCCTGGAGTTCCTCTCGCCTTTCCTGTGGAGAGTGCCTCCTCTTGAGATTCAACGGGAACGCTGGAATTTCTTTCCCGACCACGCAGGGAAAGGATCCCTCCTCTCGAGCTAGGAGGCGGAAACGGGGCTCCTCTGGATGTGGGCGGAACTCTCGTGCTTCCTCTCGAGTGGAGACGGGTATGTCGGGAAACTTCTTGAGTTGCAGCAAGGTGTGAAGGACCCGTTGGAAGTTCCAGAGGTTAGGTGTGATTAGCCTCGAGACGCCTCAGCGCAAATGGACCTCATCTTGCCTGGAGGGAGAACCTCCTGGATTTTCTCGAGTTGCGGCAGGCTCTCGACTTACGACGGGGAACACAGGACCCCCTCTGGTGGCCTCAGGAAAGGCCAGTCCCCATGCGAGTTGCACGGGGCCTCTAGGGATTCCTCTCCCGTCGATGCCGGGGCCTAAGACCTTGTGTGGAGTCGGTGCCGGAACCTGAGGATTCCTCTCCAGTGCTGACATGGATCTTGGGGTACTTCTGGAGTCTCCCCAGGGGAGTCAGTCCTCCTCTAAGTGGTGGCATGCACGTGCGCTTTCCTCCCGAGCTGTAGCAGCAGTGTCACGCTTCCCTTCGCGTGGATCAAGGATCTGTGGCTTTCCCTCCAGGCTTTCCCAGGAGGCTTTTCCATCAGGCTTTCCCACAGGGCTGTCCCAAGTGACACCGTGGTGTGAGTCGATCCTCGGCTTGAAAGTCGAGGCAGTGCAGGAAAACAGGTTTCCCTGGAATGGACTGAGATATCTGGGGGACTCTGGGAATGGTGTCACGACCCTGAAGTTCCTCTCACCTTTCCTGTGGAGCGTACCTCCTCTTGAGATGCGACGGAAACGGCAGGAATTCTTTTCCGACCACGCAGTAAAGGATCCCTCCTCTCGAGCTAGGAGGCGGAATCGGGGCTCCTCTGGATGTGGGCGGGACTCTCGTGCTTCCTCTCGAGTGGAGACGGGTATGTCGGGCAACTTCTTGAGTTGCAGCAAGGTTGTGAAGGACCCTTTGGAAGTTGGAGAGGTTAGGTCTGATTACCCTGAGACGCCTCAGTGGAAAATGGGCCTCATCTCGCCTGGAGGAGAACCTCCTGATTTCTCGAGTTGCGGCAGGTGCTCTCGATTACGACCGGGACCTAAGAGTCCCGATCTGGTGGCCTCAGGAAAGGCCAGTCCCCATGCGAGTTGCTCGCGTGCTTCTCGGGATTCCACTCCGTCGATGCTGGATCCTAAGACCTTGTGTGGAGTCAGTGCCGGAACCTGAGGATTCCTCTCCAGTGCCGACATGGATCTTGGGGTACTTCTGGAGTCTCCCTAGGGGAAGTCAGTCCTCGTCTCGAGTGGGGGCATGCACGGGCGCTTTCCTCCCGAGCTGTAGCACAGTGTCACGCTTCCTTCGCGTGGATCAAGGATCTGTGACTTTCGCTTCGACGCTTTCCCATGAGGCTTTCGCACGAGGCTTTCCCACAGGGCTGTCCCACGTGCCACCGAGAAGTGAGTTGATCCTCGGCTTGAAAGTCGAGGCAGTGCAGGGAAAACAGGTTTCCCTGGAATAGACTGAGACATCTGGGGGACTGTGGGAATGGTGGCCCGACCCTGGAGTTCCTCTTGCCTTTCCTGTGGAGAGCGCCTCCTCTTGACATGCGACGGGAAAGCCGGGGAATTCTTTCCCGAACACGCAGGGAAAGTATCCCTCCTCTCGAGCTATGAGATAGAGACGGGGCTCCTCTGGATGTGGGCGGGACTCTCGTGCTTCCTCTCGAGTGGAGCCGGGTATGTCGGGGAACTTCTTAAGTTGCAGTAAAAGTGTGAAGGACCCTTTGGGAGTTCCAGAGGTTAGGGTGTGATTAGCCTCGAGACGCCTCAGCGGACAATGGGCCTCATCTCGCCTGGCGGGGAGAACCTCCTGTATTTTCTCGGAGTTGGGACAGGTGCTCTCAACTTACGACGGGGACTTCAGGGACCCGCTCTGGTGGCCTCAGGAAAGGACAGTCCCCATGCGAGTTCCTCGGGGACCTCTCGGGATTCCTCTCCCTTCGATGCTGGGGCCTAAGACCTTGTGTGGATTCAGTGCCGAAACCTGAGGATTCCTCTCCAGTGCTGACATTGATTTTGGGCTACTTCTGGAGTCTCGCCAGGGGCGTCAGTCCTCGTCGCGAGTAGGGGCATACACGTGCACTTTCCTCCCGTTTGTAGCAGAAGTGTTGCCCTTCCCTTCGCGTGGATCAAGGGATGTGTGGCTTTCCCTCGAGGCTTTCCCACGAGGCTTTCCCACGAGGCTTTCCCACAGGGCTGTCCCACGTGCCACCGTGGTGTGAGTCGATCCTCGGCTTGAACGTCGAGGCAGTGCAGGGAAAACAGGTTTCCCTGGAATGGACTGAGACATCTGGGGGACTCTGGGAATGGTGGCACGACCCTGGAGTACCTCTCGCCTTTCCTGTGGAGAGCGCCTCCTCTTGAGATGCGACGGAAATGCCGGGAATTCTTTCCCGACCACGCAGGGAAAGGATCCCTCCTCTCGAGCTAGGAGGCGGAAACGGGGCTCCTCAGGATGTGGGCGGGACTCTCGTGCTTCCTCTCGAGTGGAGACGGGCATGTCGGGGAACTATTTGAGTTGCAGCAAGGTTGTGAAGGACCCTTTGGAAGTTCCAGATGTTAGATGTGATTAGCCTCGAGACCCCTCAGCGGAAATGGGCCTCATCTCGCCTGGAGGGGAGAACCTCCTGGATTTTCTCGACTTGCGGCAGGTGCTCTCGACTTTACGACGGGGACCTCAGGGACCCGCTCTGGTGGCCTCAGGAAAGGCCAGTCCCCATCCGAGTTGCTCCTGGGGGTCTCGGGATTCCTCTCCCATCGATGCCGGGGCCTAAGGCCTTGTGTGGAGTCGGTGCCGGAACCTGAGGATTCCTCTCCAGTGCTGACATGGATCTTGGGGTACTTCCGGAGTCTCCCCAGGGGAGTCAGGCCTCGTCTCGTGTGGGGGCATGCACCTGCGCTTTCCCCCCGAGCTGTAACGGCAGTGTCGTGCTTCCCTTCGCGTGGATCAAGGGATCTGTGCCTTCCCTCGAGGCTTTCCCACGAGGCTTTCCCACAGGGCTGTCCCACGTGCCACCATGGTGCCAGTCGATCCTCGGCGTGAAAGTCGAGGCAGTGCAGGGAAAACAGGTTTCCCTGGAATGGACTGAGAAATCTGGGGGACTCTGGGAATGGGGAACGACCCTGGAGTCCTCTCGCCTTTCCTGTGGAGAGTGCCTCCTCTTGAGATGCAACGGAAACGCCAGAAATTCTTTCCCGAACACGCAGGGAAAGGATCGCTCCTCTCGAGCTAGGAAGCTGAAACGGGGCTCCTCTGGATGTGGGCGGGACTCTCGTGCTTCCTCTCGACTGGAGACGGGTATGTCGGGGAACTTCTTGAGTTGCAGCAAGGGTGTGAAGTACCCTATGGAAGTTCCAGAGGTTAGGTGTGATTAGCCTCCAGACGCCTCAGCAGAAATGGGCCTCATCTCGCCTGGAGGGGAGAACCTCTTGGATTTTCTCGAGTTGTGGCAGGTGCTCTCGACTTACGACGGGGACCTCAGGGACCCGCTCTGGTGGCATATCGAAAGGACGGTCCCCATGCGAGTTACTCGGGGGCCTCTAGGGATTCCTCTCCCGTCGATGCCGGAGCATAAAACCTTGTGTGGAGTAGGTGGCGGAACCGGAGGATTCCTCTCCAGTGCTGACATGGATCTTGGGGTACTTCTGGAGTCTCCCAAGGGGAGACAGTCCTCGTCTCGAATGGGGGCATGAACGTGCGCTTTCCTCCCGAGCTTTAGCAACAGTGTCGCGCTTCCCTTCGCGAGTATCAAGTGATCTGTGGCTTTCCCACGAGGCTTTCCCACAGGGCTGTCCCACGTGCCACCGTGGTGTGAGTCGATCCTCGGCTTGAAAGTCGAGGCAGTGCAGGGAAAACAGGTTTCCCTGGAATGGACTGAGACATCTGGGGGCTCTGGGAATGGTGAAACGACCCTGGAGTTCCTCTCGCCTTTCCTGTGGAGAGCGCCTCCTCTTGAGATGCGACGGGAACGCCGGGAATTCTTTCCCGACCACGCAGGGAAAGTATCCCTCCTCTCTAGCTTGGAGGCGGAAACGGGTCTCCTCTGGATGTGGGCGGGACTCTCGTGCTTCCTGTCGAGTTGAGACGGGCATGTTGGGGAACTTATGAGTTGCAGCAAGGGTGTGAATGACCCTTTGGAAGTTCCAGAGTTTAGGTGTGATTAGCCTCGAGACTCCTCAGAGGAAATGGGCCTCATCTCGCCAGGAAAGGAGAACCTCCTTGATTTTCTCGAGTTGCAGCAGGTGATCTTGACTTACGACGGTGACATCAGGGACCCCCTCTTGTGGCCTCACGAAAGGGAAGTCCCCATGCGAGTTGCTCATGGGTCTCTCGGGATTCGTCTCCCGTCGATGCCGGGACCTAAGATCTTGTGTGGAGTCTGTGCCAAAACCTGAGGATTCCTCTCCAGTGCTGACATGGATCTTGGGGTACTTCTGGAGTCTCCACAGGGGAGTCAGTCCTCGTCTCGAGTGGGGGCATGCACGTGTACTTTCCTCCCGACCAGAAGCAGCAGTGTCACGCTTCCCTTCGCGTGGATCAAAGCATCTGTCGCTTTCCCTCGAGGCTTTCCCACCAGGCTTTCCCACAGCGCTGTCCCACGTGCCACCGTGGTGTGAGTCGATCCTCGGCTTGAAAGTCGAGGCAGTGCAGGGAAAACAGGTTTCCCTGGAATGGACTGAGACATCTGGGGGACTCTGGGGATGGTGGCACGACCCTGGAGTTCCTCTCGCCTTTCCTGTGGACAGCGCCTCCTCTTGAGATGCGACGGGAACACCGGGAATTCTTTCCCGACCGCGCAGGGAAAAGGATCCCTCCTCTCGAACTTGGAGGCGGAAACGGGGCTCCTCTGGATGTGGCCGGGACTCTCGTGCTTCCTCTCGAGTGGAGACGGGTATGTTGGGGAAATTCTTGAGTTGCAGAAAGAGTGTGAAGGACGCTTTGTAACTTCCAGAGGTTAGGTGTGATTAGCCTCGAGACGTCTCAGCAGAAATGGTCCTCATCTCGCCTGAAAGGGAGAACCTCCTGGATTTATTCAAGTTGCGGCAGGTGCTCTCGACCTACGACGGGGCCCTCAGGGACCCTCTCTGGTGGCCTCAGGAAAGGCCAGTCCCCATGCAAGTTGCACGGGGACCTCTCGGGATCCTCTCCCGTCGGTGCCGGGGCCTAAGAACTTGTGTGGAGTCGGTGCCGGAAACTGAGGTTTCCTCTCCAGTGCTGACATGGATTTTGGAGTACTTCTGGAGGCTCCCCAGGGCAGTCAGTCCTTGTCTCGAGTGGGAGCATGCACGTGCGCTTTCCTCCCGAGCTGCAGCAGCAGTGTCATGGTTCCCTTCGCGTGGATCAAGGGATCTGTGGCTTTCCCTCGAGGCTTTCCCAAAGGGCTGTCCCACGTGCCACCGTGGTGTGAGTCGATCCTCGTCCTGAAAGTCGAGGCCGTGTAGGGAAAAAAGTTTCCCTGGAATGGACTGAGACATCTGGGGGACTCTGGGAATGGTGGCACGACCCTGGAGTTCCACTCGCCTTTCCTGTGGAGAGCACCTCCTCTTGAGATGCGACGGGAACGCCGGGAATTCTTTCCGACCATGTAGGGAAAGGATCCCTCCTCTCGAGCTAGGAGGCGGAAACGGGGTTCCTCTAGATGTGGGCGGGACTCTCGTGCTTCCTCTCGAGTGGAGACGGGTATGTCAGCGAACTTCTTGAGTTGCAGCAAGGGTGTGAAAGACCCTTTGGAAGTTCCAGAGGTTTGGTGTGATTAGCCTCGAGACGCCTCAGCGGAAATGGGCCTCATCTCGCCTGGAAGTGAGAACCTCCTGGATTTTCTCGAGTTGCGGCAGGTGCTCTTGACTTACGACGGGGACATCAGGAACCCGCTCTGGTGGCCTCAGGAAAGGCAGGTCCCCATACGAGTTGCTCGGGGGCCTCTCGGGATTCCTCTCCCCTGATGCCGGGGCCTAAGCCCTTGCGTGGAGTCGGTGCCGGAACCTGAGGATTCCTCTCCAGGGCTGACATGGACCTTGGGGTACTTCTGGAGTCTCCCCAGGGGAGTCAGTCCTCGTCTCGAGTGTGGGCATGCAAGTGCGCTTTCCTCCCGAGCTTTAGCAGCAGTGTCACGCTTCCCTTCGCTTGGATCAAGGGATCTGTGGCTTTCCCTCGAGGTTTTCCCATGAGGCTTTCCCACGAGGCTTTCCCACAGGGTTTTCCCCCGTGCCACCATGGTGTGAGTTGATCCTCGGCTTGAAAGTCGAGGCAGTGCAGGGAAAACAGGTTTCCCTGGAATAGACTGAGACATCTGGGGGACTCTGGGAATGGTGGCATGACCCTGGAGTTCCTCTCGGCTTTCCTGTAGAGAGGGCCTCCTCTTGAGATGCGACGCAACCGCCGGGAATTCTTTCACGACGACGCAGGGAAACGATCCCTCTTCTCGAGCTTGGAGGCGGAAACTGGGCTCCTCTGGATTGGGCGGGACTCTCGTGCTTCCTCTTGAGTGGAGACGGGTATGTCGGGGAACTTCTTGAGTTGCAGCAAGGGTGTGAAGGACCCTTTGGAAGTTCCAGAGGTTAGGTGTGATTAGCCTGGGGACGCCTCAGAGGAAATGGTCCTCATCTCCCCTGGAGGGGAGAACCTCCTGCATTTTCTTGAGTTGCTGCAGGTGTTCTCGCGTTACGACGGGGACCTCAGGGACCCGCTCTGGTGGCCTCAGGAAAGGCCAGTCCCCATGCGAGTTGCTCGGGGGCCTATCAGGATTCCTTTCCCATCGATGCCGGGGCCTAAGACCTTGTGGGGAGTCGGTGCCGGAACCTGAGAATTCCTCTCCAGTGCTGACTTGGATCTTGGGGTACTTCTGGAGACTCCACAGGGGAGTCAGTCCTTGTCACGAGTAAGGGCATGCACGTGTGCTTTCCTCCCGAGCTGTAGCAGCAGTGTCACGCTCCCCTTCGCGTGGATCAAGGGATCTGTGGCTTTCCCTCCAGGCTTTCCCATGAGACTTTCCCACGAGGCTTTCCCACAGGGCTGTCCCACGTGCCACCGTCGTGCAAGACGATCCTCGGCTTGAAAGTCGAGGCAGTGCAGGGAAAACAGGTTTCCCTGGAATGGCCTGAGACATCTGGGGGACTCTGGGATTGGTGGAACGACCCTGGAGTTCCTCACGCCTTTCCTGTGTAAAGCGTCCCCTCTTGAGATGCGACGGGAACGCCGAGAATTCTTTCCCGACCACGCAGGGAAAGGATCCCTCCTCTCGAGCTAGGAGGCGGAAACGGGGCTCCTCTGGATGTGGGCGGGACTCTCGTGTTTCCTCTCGAGTGGAGACGGGTATGTCAGGGAACTTCTTGTGTTGCAGCAAGGATGTGAAGAACGTTTTGGAAGTTCCAGAGTTTAGGTGTGATTAACCTGGGGACGCCTCAGAGGAAATGGGCCTCATCTCGCCTGGAGGGGAGAACCTCCTGGATTTTCTCGAGTTGCGGCAGGTGCTCTCGACTTATGACGGGGACCTCAGGGACCCGCTCTAATGGCCTCAGGAAAGGCCAGTCCCCATGCTAGTTACTCGGGGCCTCTCGGGATTCCTCTCCCGTCGATGCCGGGGCCTAAGACCTTGTTTGGAGTCGGTGCCGGAACGTGAGGATTCCTCTCCAGGGCTGACGTGGATCTTGGGGTACTTCTGGACTCTCCTCAGGGTAGTCAGTCCTCGTCTCGAGTGGGGCATGCACGTGCGCTTTCCTCCCGAGCTGTATCAGCAGTGTCACACTTCCCTTCGGGTTGATCAAAGCAACTGTGGCTTTCCCTCGAGGCTTTCCCACGAGGCTTTCCCTCGAGTCTTTCCAACGAGGCTTTCCCACAGGGCTGTCCCACGTGCCACCGTGGTGTGAGTCGATCCTTGGCTTGAAAGTCGAGGCAGTGCAGGGAAAACAGGTTTCCCTGGAATGGACTGAGACATCTGGGGGACGCTGGGAATGGTGGCCCGACCCTGGATTTCCTCTCGCCTTTCCTGTGGAGATCGCCTCCTCTTTAGATGCGCCGGGAACACTGGGAACTCTTTCCCGATCACTGAGGGAAAGGATCCCTCCTCTCGAGCTAGGAGGCGGAAACGGGGCTCCTCTGGATGTGGGCGGGACTCTCGTGCTTCCTCTCGAGTGGCGACGGGTATGTCGGGGAACTTCTTGAATTGCAGCAAGGGTGTGAAGGACCCTTTGAAAGTTCCAAATGTTAGATGTGATTAGCCTCGAGACGCCTCAGCGGAAATGGGCCTCATCTCAAATGGAGGGGAGAACCTCCTGGATTTTCTCGAGTTGCGGCAGGTGCTCTCGATTTACGACGGGGACCTCAGGGACCCGCTCTGGTGGCCTCAGGAAAGGCCAGTCCACATGGGAGTTGCTAGGGGGCCTCTCGGGATTCCTCTCCCGTCAATGCCGGGGCCAAAGACCTTGTGTGGAGTCGGTGCCGGAACCTGAGGATTCCTCTCCAGTGCAGACATGGATCTTGGGGTTCTTATGTAGTCTCCCCAGGGGAGTCAGTCCTCGTCTCGAGTGGGGGCATGCACGTGCGCTTTCCTCCCGAGCTGTAGCAGCAGTGTCGTGCTTCTCTTCGCGTGGATCAAGGGATCAGGGCCTTTCCCACGACGCTTCACATAGGGCTGTCCCACGTACCACCGTGGTGTGAGTCGATCCTCGGCTTGAAAGTCGAGGCAGTGCAGGGAAACAGGTTTCCCTGGAATGGACTGAGACATCTGGGGGACTCTGCGAATGGTGGCACGACACTGGAGTTCCTCTCGCCTTTCCTGTGGAGAGCGCCTCCTCTTGAATTGCGACGGGAACTCGGTGAATTCTTTCCAGACAACGCACGGAAAGGATCCCACCTCTGGAGCTAATAGGCAGAAATGGGGCTCCTCTGGATGTGGGTGGGACTCTCGTGCTTCCTCTCGAGTGCAGACGGTTATGTCGGAGAACTTCTTGAGTTGCAGCAACTGTGTGAAGGACCCTTTGGAAGTCCCAGAGGTTAGGTGTGATTAGCCTCAACACGCCTCAGCGGAAATGGGCCTCATCTTGCCTGGAGGGGAGAACCTCCTCGATTTTCTCGTGTTGGGGCAGGTGCTCTCGACTTATGACGAGGACCTCAGGAACCCGCTCTGATGGACTCAGTAAAGGCCAGTCCACATGCGTGTTGCTCAGGGGCCTCTCGGGATTCCTCTCCCGTCGATGCCGGGGCCTACGACCTTGTGTGAATTCGGTGCCGGAACTTGAGGATTCCTCTCCAGTGCTGACATGGATCTTGGGGTACTTCTGGAGTCTCCCCAGGGGAGTCAGTCGTAGTCTCGAGTGGGGGCATGCACGTGCGATTTCCTCCAGAGCTGTAGCAGCAGTGTCACGCTTCCTTTCGCGTGGATCAAGGGATCTGTGGCTTTCCCTAGAGACTTTCCCACGAGGCTTTCCCACGGGGCTTTCCCACGAGGCTTTCCCACAGGGCTGTCCCACGTGCCACGGTGGTGTGAGTCGATCCTCGGCTAGAAAGTCAAGGCAGTGCAGGGAAAACAGTTTTCCCTGGAATGGACTGAGACATCTGGGGGACTCTGCGTATGGTGGCACGACCCTTGAGTTCCTCTCGCCTTTCCTGTGGAGAGCGCCTCATCTTGAGATGCGACGGGAACGCCGGGAATTCATTCCCAACCACACAGGGAAAGGATCCCTCCTCTCGAGCTACGAGGCGGACACGGGACTCCTCTGGATGTGAGCGGAGCTCTTCTGCTTCCTCTCGAGTGGAGACGGGTATGTCATGGAAATTCTTGAGTTGCAGCAAGGGTGTGAAGGACCCTTTGGAAGTTCCAGAGATTAGGTGTGATTAGCCTCGAGACGCCTCAGCGAAATGGGCCTCATCTCCCCTGGAGGGCAGAACCTCCTGGATTTTCTCGAGTTGCGGCAGGTGCTCTCGACTTACGACAGGGACCTCAGGGACCCGCTCTGGTGGCCTCAGGAAAGGCCAGTCCCCATGCGATTTGCTCGGGGGCCGCTCGGGATTCCTCTCCCATCGATGCTGGGCCCTAAGACCTTGTGTGGAGTCGGTGTCGGAAACTGAGACTTCCTCTGCAGTGCTGACATCGCTCTTGGGGTACTTCTGAAGTCTCCCCAGGGGAGTGAGTCCTCGTCTCCAGTGGGGGTATGCACGTGCGCTTTCCTCCCGAGCTGTAGCAGCAGTGTCACGCTTCCCTTCCCGTGGATCATAGGATCTGTGGCTTTCCCTCGAGGCTTTCCCATGAGGCTTTCCCACGACGCTTTCCCACCAGGCTTTCGAACGAGGCTTTCCCCCAGTGATGTCCCACGTGCCACCGTGGAGTCAGTCGATCCTCGGTTAGAAAGTCGAGACAGTGCCGGGGAAACAGGCTTCCCTGGAATGGACTGAGACATCTGGGGGACTCTGGGAATGGTGACACGAACCTGGAGTTCCTCTTGCCTTTCCTGTGGAGAGCGCCCCCTCTTGATATGTGACGGGAACGCCGGGAATTCTTTTCCGAACACGCAGGGAAAGGATCCCTCCTGTCGAGCTAGGAGGCGGAAACAGGGCTCCTCTGCATGTGGGCGGGACTCTCCTGCTTCCTCTCGAGTGGAGACGGGTATGTCAGGGAACTTCTTGAGTTGCAGCAAGGGTGTGAAGGGCCCTTTGGAAGGTCCAGAGGTTAGGTGTGATTAGCCTCGAGTCGCCTCTGTGGAAATGGGGCTCATCTCGTCTGGAGGGAAGAACCTCCTGGTTTTCTCGAGTTGTGGCAGGTTCTCTCGACTTATGACGGGGACCTCAGGGACTCGCTCTGGTGCCCTCAGGAAAGGCCAGTCCCCATGCGAGTTGCGCGGGGGCCTCTCGGGATTCCTCTCCCGTCGATGCCGGGGCCTAAATCTTGTGTGGAGTCGGTGCCGGAACCTGAGGATTCCTCTCCAGTGCTAACATGGATCTTGGGGTACTTCTGGAGTCTCCCCAGGGAGTCAGTCCTCGTCTCGAGTGGGGCATGCACGTGCGCTTTCCTCCCGAGCTGTAGCAGCAGTGTCACGCTTCCCTTCGCGTGGATCAAGGGATCTGTGGCTTTCCCTCGAGGCTTTCCCACGAGGCTTTCCCATGAGGCTTTCCCACGAGGCTTTCCCACGAGGCTTTCCCACAGGCCCGTCCCACGTGCCACCGTGGTGTGAGTCGATCCTCGGCCTGAAAGTCGATGCAGTGCTGGGAAAATAGGTTTCCCTGGAATGGACTGAGACATCTGGGGGACTCTGGGATTGGTGGCACGACCCTGGAGTTCCTCTCGCCTTTCCTGTGGAGAGCGCCTCCTGTTGAGATGCGACGGAAATGCCGGGAATTCTTTCCCGAACACGCAGGGAAAGGATCCCTCCTCTCGAGCTAGGAGGCGGAAACGGGGCTCCTCTGGATGTGGGCGGGACTCTCGTGCTTACACTCGAGTGGAGACGGTTATGTCGGGGAACTTCTTGAGTTGCAGCAAGGGTGTGAAAGACCCTTTGTAAGTTCCAGAGGTAGGTGTGATTAGCCTCAAGACGCCTCAGCGAAAATGGGCCTCATCTCGCCTGGATGGGAGAACCTCCTGGATTTTCTCGAGTTGCGGCAGGTGCTCTCGACTTACGACGGGGACCTCAGGGACGCGCTCTGGTGGCCTCAGGAAAGGCCAGTCCCCATGCGAGATGCTCGGGGACCTCTCGGGATTCCTCTCCCGTCGATGCAGGCGCCTAAGATATTGTGTGGAGTGGGTGCCGGAACCTGAGGATTCCTCTCCAGTGCTTACGTGGATCTTGGGGTACTTCTGGAGTCTCCCCAGGGGAGTCAGTCCTCGTCTCGAGTGGGGGCATGCACGAGCGCTTTCCTCCCGAGCTGTAGGAGCAGTGTCATGCTTCCCTTCTTGTGTATGAATGGATCTGTTGCTTTCCCTCGAGGCTTTCCCACGAGGCTTTCCCACGAGGCTTTCCCACAGGGCTGTCCCACGTGCCACCGTGGTGCGAGTCGATCCTCGGCTTGAATGTCGAGGCAGTGCAGGGAAAAGAGGTCTCCCTGGAATGGACGGAGACATCCGGGTGACTCTGGGAATGTGGCACGACCCTGAAGTTCCTCTCGCCTTTCCTGTGGAGAGCGCCTCCTCTTGAGATGCGACGGGAACGCCAGGAATTCTTTCCCGACCATGCAAGGAAAGGATCCCTCCTCTCGAGCTAGGAGGCGGAAACGGGGCTCCTCGGGATGTGGGCAGAACTCTCCTGCTTCCTCTCGAGTCGAGATGGGTATGTCGGGGAACTTCTTGAGTTGCAGCAAGGGTGTGAAGGACCCTTTGGAATTTCCAGAGGTTAGGTGTGAATAGCCTCGAAACACCTCAGCGGAAATGGGCCTCATCTCGCCTGGACGGGAGAACCTCCTGGATTTTCTCGAGTTGCGGCAGGTGCTCTCGACTTACAACGGGGACCTCAGGGACCCGCTCTGGTGGCCTCAGGAAAGGCCAGTCGACATGCGAGTTGCTCGGGGGCCTCTCGGGATTCCTCTCCCATCGATGCCGGGGCCTGAGACCTTGTGTGGAGTCGGTGCCGGAAAGTGAGGATTCCTCTCCAGTGCAGACATGGAACTTGGGGTACTTCTGGAGTCTCCCCAGGGGAGTCAGTCCTCGTCTCGAGTGGGGGCATGCACGTGCGCTTTCCTCCCGAACTGTAGCAGTAGTGTCGTACTTCCCTTCGTGTGGATCAAGGCATCAGGGGCTTTCCCACGAGGCTTTCACACAGGGCTGTCCCACGTGCCACCGTGTTGTGAGTCGATCCTCGACTTGAAAGTCGAGGCAGTGCAGGGAAAACAGGTTTCCCTGGAATGGACGGAGACATCTGGTTGACTCTGGGAATGGTGGCACGACCCTGGAGTTCCTCTCGCCTTTCCTGTGGAGAGCGCCTCCTCTTGAGTTGCGACGGGAACGCCGGGAATACTTTCCCGAACTCGCAGGGAAAGGATCCTTCCTCTCTAGCTAGGAGATGGAAACGGGGCTCCTCTGGATGTGGCCGGGACTCTCGTGCTTCCTCTCGAGTGGAGACGGGAATGTCGGGGAACTTCTTGAGTTGCAGCAAGGGTGTGAAAGACCCTTTGGAAGTTCCAGAGTTTATGTGTGAATAGCCTCGAGACGCCTCGGCGGAAATGGGCCTCATCTCGCCTGGAGGGGAGAACCTCCTGGATTTTCTCGAGTTGCAGCAGGTGCTTTCGGCTTACGAAGGGGACCTCAGGGACCCGCTCTGGTGGCCTCAGGAAAGGCCAGTCCCCATGGGAGTTGCTCATGGGCCTCTCGGGATTCCTCTCCCGTCGTTGCCAGGGCCTATGATCTTGTGTGGAGTCGGTGCCGGAACCTGAGGATTCCTCTCCAGTACTGACATGGATCTTGGTGTACTTCTGGAGTCTCACCAGTGGAGTCAGTCCTCGTCACAAGTGGGGGCATGCACGTGCGCTTTCCTCCCGAGCTGTAGCAGCAGTGTCGCGCTTCCCTTCGCGTGGATCAAGGGATCTGAGGCTTTCCCTCCAGGCTTTCCCACGAGGCTTTCCCACGAGGCTTTCCCACGTGGCTTTCCCACAGGGCTGTCCCACGTGCCACCGTGGTGTGAGTCGATCCTCGGCTTGACAGTCGAGGCAGTGTTGGGAAAACAGGTTTCCCTGGAATGGACTGAGACATCTGGGGGACTCTGGGAATGGTGGCACGACCCTGGAGTTCCTCTCGCCTTTGCTGTGAAGAGCCCCTCCTCTTGAGATGCGACGGAAATGCCGGGAATTCTTTCCCGACGATGCAGGGAAAGGATCCCTCCTCTCGAGCTAGGAAGGCAGAAACGGGGCTCCTCTGGATGTGGGCAGGGACTCTCGTGCTTCCTCTCGAGTGGAGACGGGTATATTGGGGAACTTCTTGAGTTGCAGCAAGGGTGTGAAGGACCCTTTGGAAGTTCCAGAGTTTAGGTGTGATCAGCCTCGAGACGCCTCAGCAGAAATGGGCCTCATCTCGCCTGGAGGGGAGAACCTCCTGGATTTTCTCGAGTTGCGGCAGGTGCTCTCGACTTACGACGGGGACCTCAGGGACGCGCTCTGGTGGCCTCAGGAAAGTCCAGTCCCCAAGCTAGTTGCTCGGGGGCCTCTCGGGATTCCTCTCCCATGGATGCCGGGGCCTAAGACCTTGTGTGGTGTCGGTGCCAGAACCTGAGTATTGCCTCTCCAGTGCTGACATGGATCTTGGGGTACTTCTGGAGTCTCCCCAGTGGAATCAGTCCTCGTCTCGAGTGGGGACATGCACGTGCGCTTTCCTCCCGAGCTGTAGCAGCAGTGTCACGCTTCCCTTCGCGTGGAACAAGGTATCAGTGGCATTCCCTCGAGGCTTTCCCACGAGGCTTTCCCACGAGGCTTTCCCACAGGGCTGTCCCATGTGCCACCGTGGTATGAGTCGATCCTCGGCTTGAAAGTCAAGACAGTGCAGGCAAAACAGGTTTCACTGGAATGCACTGAGACATCTGGGGGACTCTGGGAATGGTGGCATGACCCTGGCGTTCCTCTCGCCTTTCCTGTGGAGAGCGCCTTCCTCTTGAGATGCGACGGGAACGCCGGAATTTCTTTCCCGACCACGAGGGAAATGATACCTCCTCTCGAGCTTAGGAGGCGGAAAAGGGGCTCCTCTGGATGTGGGCGGGCCTCTCGTGCTTCCTCTCGAGTGGAGACGGGTATGTCGGGGAACTTCTTGAGTTGCAGCAAGGGTGTGAAGGACCCTTTGGAAGTTCCAGAGGTCAGGTGTTATAAGCCTCGAGTCGCCTCTGCGGAAATGGGCCTCATCTCGCCTGGAGGGGTGAACCTCCTGGATTTTCTCGAGTTGCGGCAGGTGCTCTCGACTTACGACAGGGACCTCAGAGACCCGCTCTGGTGGCCTCAGTAAAGACCAGTCCCCATGCGAGTTACTCAGGGCCCTCTCGGGGTTCCTCTCCCGTCGATGCCAGGGCCTAAGACCTGTGTGGAGTCGGTGCCGGAACCTGAGGATTCCTTTGCAGTGCTGACAAGGATCTTGGGGTACTTCTCCAGTCTCCCCACGGGAGTCAGTCCTCATCTCGAGTGGGGGCATGCACGTGCGCTTTCCTCCCGAGCTGTAGCAGCAGTGTCACGCTTCCCTTCGCCTGGATCAAGGTATCTGCGGCTTTCCCTCGAGGCTTTGCCACGAGTCTTTTCCTCGAGGCTTTCCCACGAGACTTTCCCAAAGGGCTGTCCCACGTGCCACTGTGTTGTGTGTCGATCCTAGGCTAGAAAGTCGAGGCAGTGCAGGAGAAACAGGTTTCCATGGAATGGACTGAGACATCTGGGGGCCTCTGGGAATGGGTGCACGAATCTGGAGTTCCTCTCGCCTTTCCTGTGGAGAGCGCCTTCTCTTGAGATGAGACGGGAACTCCGGGAATACTTGACCGACCACTCAGTGAAAGGATCCCTCCTCTCGAGCTAGGAGGCAGTAACGGGGCTCCTCTGGATGTGGGCGGGACTCTCGAGCTTCCACTCGAGTGGAGACGGGTATGTGGGGGAGCTTCTTGAGTTGCAGCAAGGGCATGAAGGACCCTTTGTAAGTTCCATAGGTTAGGTGTGATTAGCCTCGTGACGCCTCAGCGGTAATGGGCCTCATCTCGCCTGGAGGGTAGAACCTCCTGGATTTTCTCGAGTTGACGGCAGGTGCCCTCGACTTACGACGGGGACCTCAGGGACCCGCTCTGGTGCCCTCAGGAAAGGCCAGGCCCCATGCGAGTTGCTCGACGGCCTCTCGGGATTCCTCTCCCGTCTATGCCGGGGCCTAAGATCTTGTGTGGAGTCGGTGCCAGAACCTGAGGATTCCTCTCCGGTGCTGACATGGATCTTGGGGTACTTCTGAGGTCTCCCCAGGGGAGTCAGTCCTCGTCTCGAGGGGAGGCTTGCACGTGGGCTTTCCTCCCGAGCTGTAGCAGCAATGTCACGCTTTCCTTCACGTGGATCAAGGGATCTGTGGCTTTCCCTCGAGGCTTTCCCACGAGGCTTTCCCAAGAAGCTTTCCCACAGGGCTGTCCCACGTGCCACCGTGGTGTGAGTCGATCCTCGGCTTGAAAGTCGAGGCAGTGCAGGGAAACAGGTTTCCCTGGAATGGACTGAGACATCTGGGGGACTCTGCGAATGGTGGCACGACACTGGAGTTCCTCTCGCCTTTCCTGTGGAGAGCGCCTCCTCTTGAATTGCGACGGGAACTCGGTGAATTCTTTCCATACAACGCACGGAAAGGATCCCACCTCTGAAGCTAAGAGGCAGAAATGGGGCTCCTCTGGATATGGGTGGGACTCTCGTGCTTCCTCTCGAGTGCAGACGGGTATGTCGGAGAATTTCTTGAGTTGCAGCAAGGGTGTGAAGGACCCTTTGGAAGTTCCAGAGGTTAGGTGTGATTAGCCTCAAGACGCCTCAGCGGAAATGGGCCTCATTTTGCCTGGAGGGGAGAACCTCCTGGATTTTCTCGAGTTGGGGCAGGTGCTCTCGACTTATGACGGGGACCTCAGGGACCCGCTCTGATGGACTCAGTAAAGACCAGTCCACATGCGCGTTGCTCAGGGGCCTCTCGGGATTCCTCTCCCGTCGATGCCGGGGCCTACGACCTTGTGTGAATTCGGTGCCGGAACTTGAGGATTCCTCTCCAGTGCTGACATGGATCTTGGGGTAATTCTGGAGTCTCCCCAGGGGAGTCAGTCGTAGTCTCGAGTGGGGGCATGCACGTGCGATTTCCTCCAGAGCTGTAGCAGTAGTGTCACGCTTCCATTCGCGTGGATCAAGGGATCTGTGGCTTTCCCTAGAGACTTTCCCACGAGGCTTTCCCACGGGGCTTTCCCACGAGGCTTTCCCACAGGGCTGTCCCACGTGCCACCGTGGTGTGAGTCGATCCTCGGCTTGAAAGTCAAGGCAGTGCAGGGAAAACAGGTTTCCCTGGAATGGACTGAGACATCTGGGGGACGCTGCGAATGGTGGCACGACCCTTGAGTTCCTCTCGCCTTTCCTGTGGAGAGCGCCTCATCTTGAGATGGGATGGGAACGCCGGGAATTCATTCCCAACCACACAGGGAAAGGATCCCTCCTCTCGAGCAACGAGCCGGAAACGGAGCTCCTCTGGATGTGGCCGGGACCCTCGTGCTTCCTCTTGAGTGGAGACGGGTATGTCGGGGAACTTCTTTAGTTGCAGCATGACTGTGAAAGACTCTTTAGAAGTTCCAGAGTTCACGTGCGATTAGCCTGGAGACACATCAGTGGAAACGGGCCTCATCTCACCTGCATGTGAGAACCTCCTGGATTTTACCTGAGTTGCGGCAGGTGCTCTCGACTTACGACGGGGACCTCATGGACCCGCTCTGGTTACCTCAGGAAAGGCCAGTCCCCATGTGATTGCTAGAGGTCCTGTCGCTATTCCTCTCCCGTCGATGCCATGGCCTAAGACCTTGTGTGGAGTCGGGGCCGGAACCTGAGGATTCCTCTCCAGGGCTGACATGCATCTTGGGGTATTTCTGGAGTCTCCCCAGGGGAGTCAGTTCTCGTCTCGAGTAGGGGCATGCACGTGCGCTTTCCTCCCGTGCTGTAGCAGCAGTGTCATGCTTCCTGTCGCGTGGATTAAGGGATCTGTGGCTTTCCCTGGATGAGGCTTTCCCACGAGGCTTCCCACAGGGTTGTCCACCGTGCCCACCAGTGTGTGAGTCGATCCTCGCTGAAGTCGAAGCAGTGCAGGGAAACAGGATCCTCTGGAAGAGACTGAGACATCTGGGGACTCTTGGAAATGGGGTGGCGACGACCCATGAGTTCCTCTCGCCTTTCCTGTGAGGCGCCTCCTCTTGAGATGCGCGAAACGTCGGAAATTCTTTCCAGGAAGCAGGGAAGGATCCCTCATTCTCGAGCCTTGGAGGAGGAAACGGAGCTCCTCTATGGCGGTTGCCGAGACTCCTCGTTCTTCTCTGGAGTAGGAGACGGGTAATGTCGAGGACTTTTTGAGTTTTAAGCAGGGTGTTAGGACCTTTGGAAGTTCCAGAGTTTAGTTGTGATTACTCTCGAGACGCCGCAGAGAAATGGGTCCTCATCTCGACTGGAGCAGAGACCTCCTGATTTTCTCGAGTTGGCGCAGGTACTCTCGACTACCGACCCGTGACCTCAGGGACAGTGTCAGCAGATGTGTCACGCTTCCCGCCGGGGAACCAAGGGATCTGTGGCTGTTCCCTCAGGGCTCTTCTACAGGGCTTCCACATTGCCACATGGATGTGAGTGGACCGGCGGTGAAAAGTTTGAGGCAGTGCTGGAAAACGGGTTCACTCTAAAACTGGACTGAGACATCTGGGGACTTCTTGAAAATGGTGGCATACGACCCTGGAGTCCCTTGCCTTTTCCTATTAGAACCCTTCTCTTGAGATGCCGATAGGGAAACGCCGAAAAAACTTTTCCTGACTAAGCAGGGATAGATTCCTTCATCTCGGAAACGGGGTTCCTCTGAAATGTGGCGGACCTCTCGTGCTTCCTCTCGTGTAGGAGACGGGTATGTCGGGACTTCTTGAGTTGCAGGCAAGGACCCTTTTTAATTTCCAGAGGTTAGGTCGTGATGAGCCTCCAGACCCTCAGCAGGAAATGGGGCCCTCATCCCGCCTGAGGGGAGAAACCTCCTGCGATTTCTTAAACCCGCCAGATTTAGGCGGCAGGTGCTCCTCGAAGTTACGACGG